>NC_142795.1:72087372-72109245 GCF_049724085.1 Artemia sp. Qi Xiang Cuo | reverse complement strand
AAATCATCGGTTTTTGAACGAACACCATGTAAATAAAAAATCACACGTAATAAAACGACAGAGCCCCTCAAACAAGGTAAAGCTATTTTAAAAAGGTATAACAATTATTTATTTAACATAAATCCTCTTTTTCATTTTAACGTAAAAAATATAATAATTTTTTTTTTAACATAAATCTTCGCTTTTTAAACGAACACCATTTAAATAAAAAATAACACGTAATAAAACGACAGAGCCCCTCAAACCCCGTAAAGCTATTTTAAAAGGTATAACAATTATTTATTTAACAGAAATCCTCGCTTTCAATTGAACGTAAAAAATATAAGAATTATTTATTTAACACAAATCCTCGCTTTCAATTGAACTAACACCATGTAAAGAAAAAATCACAGGGAATAAAACGATAGAGTCTCTCAAACCCCGTAAAGCTATTTTAAAAGGTATAACAATTATTTATTTAACAGAAATCTTCGCTTTCAATTGAACAGAAAAAATATAAGAATTATTTATTTAACAGAAATCCTCGCTTTTTGAATGAACACCATGTAAAGAAAAAATCACACGGAATAAAATGACAGAGCCCCTCAAACCCCGTAAAGGTATTTTAAAAGGTATAACAATTATTTATTTAACTGAAATCCTTGCTTTCAATTGAACGGAAAAATATAAGAATTATTTACTTAACAGAAATCCTCGCTTTTTGAACGAACACTATATAAAGAAAAAATCACACGGAATAAAGCGACAGAGCCCCTCAAACCCGTAAAGCTATTTTAAAATGTATAAAAATTATTTATTTAACATAAATCCTCGATTTAAATTGAACGGAAAAAATATAAGAATTATTTATTTAACAGAAATTCTCTCTGTTTGAACGAACGATATGTACAGAAAAAACCACACGGAATAAAACGACAGAGTCCCTCAAACCCCGTAAAGCTATTTTAAAAGGTATAACAATTATGCTTTCAATTGAACGGAAAAAAAATATAAGAATTATTTATTTAACATAAATCCTCTTTTTCATTTGAACGGAAAAAATATAATAATTATTTATTTAACATAAATCCTCGATTTTTCAACGAACACCATGTAAAGAAAAAATCACAGGGAATAAAACGACAGAGCCCCTCAAACCCCGTAAAGCTATTTTAAAAGGTATAACAATTATTTATTTAACATAAATCTTCGCTTTCAATAGAACGGAAAAAATATAAGAATTATTTATTTAACAGAAATCCTCGCTTTCAATTGAACGGAAAAAATATAAGAATTATTTATTTAACTGATATCCTCGCTTTTTGAACGAACACCATGTAAAGAAAAAATCACACGGAATAAAATGATAGAGCCACTCAAACCCCGTAAAGGTATTTTAAAAGGTATGACAATTATTTATTTAACTGAAATCCTCGTTTTCAATCGAACGGAAAAATATAAGAATTATTTATTTAACAGAAATCCTCGCTTTTTTAACGAACACTATGTAAATAAAAAATCACACGGAATAAAACGACAGAGTCCCTCAAACCCCGTAAAGCTATTTTAAAAGGTATAACAATTATTTATTTAACAGAAATCCTCGCTTTCAATTGAACGAAAAAAAATTTAAGAATTATTTATTTAACAGAAATCCTCGCTTTTTGAACGAACACCATGAAAAGAAAAAATCAAACGTAATAACATGACAGAGCCCCTCAAACCCCGTAAATCTATTTTAAAAGGTATAACAATTATTTATGTAACAGGAGTCCTCTTTTTCAATTTAACTGAAAAAATATAAGAAATATTTATTTAACATAAATCATCGCTTTTTGAACTAACACCATGTAAATAAAAAATCAAACGTAATAAAATGACAGAGACCCTCAAACCTCGTAAAGCTATTTTAAAAGTTATAAAAATAATTAATTAAAAATAAATCTACGCTTTAAATTGAACGGAAAAATATAAGAAATATTTATTTAACAGAAATAATCGATTTTTGAACGAAAACCATGTAAATAAAAAATCACACGGAATAACACGACAGAGTCCCTCAAACCCCGTAAAGCTATTTTAAAAGGTATAACAATTATTTTTTTAACATAAATCCTAGCTTTCAATTGAACGGAAAAAAATATAATAATTATTTATTTAACATAAATCCTCGCTTTCAATTGAACGAACACCATGTAAAGAAAAAATCACACGTAATAACACGACAGAGTCACTCAAACCCCGTAAATCTATTTTAAAATGTATAACAATTATTTATTTAACAGAAATCATTGCTTTAAATTGAAAGGAAAAAAAAGAATTATTTATTTAACAGAAGTCCTCGCTTTCAATTGAACGAACACCATGTAAAGAAAAAATCACACGTAATAAATCGAGAGAGTCCCTCAAACCCCGTAAAGCTATTTTAAAAGGTATAACAATTATTTATTTAACAGAAATCCTCGCTTTCAATTGAACGAAAAAAAAATAAGAATTATTTATTTAACAGAAATCATAGCTTTACGCAAATGAAATACCATTGATACCACTAATAATACATGCGATACTGAACGAGTTATCAGATAGCTATAACTTACAGGTTATTAACACGTTTGACCAGTTTTGATTGGAATTTGCATTTTTTGCCAGAAGAAAGATCATGGATACGTGTTTATTTTTATTTTTTTTAAACTGGTATTTTTTCAAGGAAGCCCATAACACTTTGCAGAAACCCGTCTAGTAAGGCAAGGTGCTAAGGCAACTACCGTTCGTAGTAATAGGTGACTGGCCCTGGTAACCCAATGTACCGGTTAAACTACACACATATCCATGCCTCAGGCTTGTGAAAGTGCAGGTATACTTTCAAGTAATTGTGGCCTTACTACTGGTAGATTACTTGACTTTATTTTTGCTCGGTTTTAGTTTAATGGAGTTCTTGACTTTTCTTTGAAAAACTTATTCTTTGGAAAGTTTTTTTTTAAATTAATCCATAAAAAACACTACATTTTAGCAATGGCCAACATGTATAGCTTGCGCTCGTGACCAAAGGGCGGGTTGTCAACCCCGGGGCCATAGTTGTTTGATCTTGGGACTCTTTCTGACAAAATGGCTAACTCGAAATTTTGATCAGATACATTTGGGGAAAAAAGATGTAGGGAGGGTTGCCTCTGATAACTCGTTTCTCTTAAAAAAGACACTAGAACTTTAACTTCGAATCAAATGAACTCTCTCGGAAGTTTATAAGTTCACTCAGTATTATTTAGGTATTATTATTATTTTTCTCTAGGAAAAAAAATAATAGATTGAAGCCATATGCCCCTTTACTATAGGCGGCACTAGTGCGGTGTCTCTGATCAAAAGGTATTACGTGTATTCATGTTCTCAAAAGGGTTTATTTACAATATCTCAGGAATGGCTAATGGCATAAAGTTGAAACTTTCAGGGAGTGTTAAGTGAGATGTTAAACTAATTCAAATAATACCGTTTGCATCCAGGTTGTCAAAAGGTTTCATCTCAATATCTTTTGTTACTGGAAATCTTGCATATGATTGGTCCAAACGGAGAGCAATTCAGTTAAAATCAAGCTTTAATCTGGGTCCTTCTTTTTTAGATCCAGTGAAATCTATAAATCTGCTTTTCTAGCAGAGTGATAGCATCACGATGATGTAAAGTAAAACCATCAGAGATTGTGGAGGAGATGTTGAACTAAATCAAATGGTAGTATATGCATACACTCCAATTAAGGGGAAGCGGGGGGCCATGGCTCTCATAGACTTTGAAAATAACCGTGGTATTTCTATTTCATATCTATTTTTTTTAGCTATGTGCTATATTTAACCGGCAAAACTGGCAAACTAGGCATTTGTATTTTTTCATCCCTGTGCATCTTTTTTTCACAGCTATTAAATAGCACTGTTACTCTTTGATGACCTTGTTTTGAAATATTAAAAACAGCTCCACTCCGCAGTTTTAATAGAGCCGTTTATTTTTATACCATTGACCAGAAATAGCATCTTAGAGCAGATGGGTAGAGTTCAACCCAACAGTAAGTGTTGGCTGGTCAGTTTGTTTTTATTATTTTCGTGAATTCTTAATCAAATTAAATAAAAAAAACAAGTTTTTTTAAACTGAAAGTAAGGAGCGGCATCAAAACGTAAAACGAACAGAAATTATTCCGTACATGAAAGGGCCTGTCCCCTTTTCAACGCCTCGCTCTTTACACTAAAGTTTGACTCTGTCTCACAACTTTATTTTTTAAAACCATAAAAAGCCTTAGCGTAAAGAGCGAGGCGTTGAGGAGGGGACAGCCACATTTACATACGGAATATTTTCTGTTCGTTTCAAGTTTTAATTTCGCTCCTTATTTTCAGTTAAAAAACTTATTTAATTTCTGAACATTTTTGAATTAAACCAGCTTTGATTTTGGCTCACCGTACATGAATAATTAAAATGAAATTTGAATATTAATTTTACTTTTTTGGCTAAATGGCTTTCTCGAAATTTTGATCTGACGTAACTTACGAAATAACTTACTTAACGAACTTCTATATTCGTATATTTTTATTACTTAAGTGAGGAGTTATCCCCCTAGTCAATGTCTCACTCTTTACGCTAAAGTTCGAATTTTGTTCCAATTTTTTAAGAATGACCTCTGAATCGCAAAGGCTGTTTAATTAGAATAGATAGCTTTTTTGAAAGTACTAAAAAAACTTTAGCGTAAGTAACGATGTATTGATTAGAGGGATAACCCCTTATATGCGTAATCATTTTTATTCGTTTGAATTTTTAATGTTGCTCCTTACTTTCAATTGAAAAAACTTGTTTTTTTATTTAATTTCTGATCGTTCTTTTTAAATAATGCTGAGAAGTCTGGCACCCCCCTCGCTCATAGAAATGTTCCTTTCCCCTTGACAATATCCTCCATGAAAAGATCCTCTCTCGTAGTCCCCTCCTCTGACCCCCCTTCCCATCAAAAAATCCCTCTTGAAAACGTTAACATACTTCCAAATAGCAAATACCATATGTAAACAATGGGCAAAGTTCATAGCTTGCAGCCCTTCCCCGGTGGACTGTGGGGGATTAAGTCATCCTCAAAGACATATTTAATAGGTTTTTGACTGTTGAACAAAATGGTTATCTCAAAATTTTGATCCGGTGACTTTGGGAAAAATGAGCGCGGGAGGGGGCCTTGTTGCCCTCCAATTTTTTGGTCACTTAAAAAAGGCACTAGAACTTTTACTTTCTGTTCGAATGAGCCCTCTCGCGATATTTTATGACCACTGGATAGATACGATCACCCCTGGGAAACAAAACAAATAAACACACATCCGTGATCTTTCTTCTGGCAAAAAAATGCAAAATTCCACAGTTTTACAGATAGCAGTTTGAAACCTATACATTAGGGTTCCCAGATACGCTGAATATGGCGGTTTGATTCTCATTAAGATTCTATCGCTTTTAGGGGGAGTTTTCCCCTTTTTTGAAAATAAGGCAAATTTTTTCAGGTTTCTACCTTTTGCTGGGTAAGACTAAACTTGAACATTTGAAACAGCATAACAATTCGATTCTTTTGATGTATCTACTGGTATCAAAATTCCGTTTGTTAGAGTTTTGGTTACTATTAAGCCGGGTTGCTCCTTACTTACAGTTCGTTACCACGAACTCTTTGACTATAGGCAGAGGTAACGCCCCAGTGCTGCCTATAATAAAGAGCCGTTAGACTTCAATGTATTTGTATATTAAATAAAAAAATAAGTTTTTCCAATTGAAAGTACGGAGCAACGTTAAAACTTAAAGCGAACAGAAATTATTGTGTACATGAGGAGGCTGCCCCCTCCTCAGTACCTCATTCTTTACGCTAAAATTTGACATTTTGTTCCAATTATTCAAGAATGACTCCTGATACACAAAGACCGTTTAATTAGAATAGGAAGCTTTTTACAAATTAAAAAAACCCTTTAGGGTAAAGAGTGAGATACTTAGGAGGGGGAAACCCCTTCATATACGTAATAATTTCTGTTCGTCTGAAGTCTTAATTTTGCTCCTTACTTTCAACTGAAAAATAACTTGTTTTTCTATTTAATTTCTGATATTTTTAATTAATGCTAGGAAATCCAGCTCCCCTCCCATAGAAAATTTCATTCCACTACAAAAAACTCTCCATGGAAAAATCCTCCCACGTAAGCACCCCCACCCCGAAAATATCTGTATGCGTCTCAATGGCCAAAGCTATATGTAAGCAATGGGTAAAGTTCATAGCTTGCAGTCCTTCCCCGGGGCCTATGAGGAATCAAGTCATCCTCAAAGACATAGTTATTAGATCTTTCGACCATGCTGAAGAAAATGACTGTCTCAGAATTCTGATCGGACAATTTTGGGTAAAAAAGGTTGTGGGGGTCCAATAAATTTGATCACTCAAACAAGGCACTATAACTTTTTATTTTCGATCAAATGAGCCCTCTCCCGATCTTCTAGGATCGCAGGTTCGATATTATCACTCCTAAAAAAAAAAATAAACACGCATCCGTAATCTTTCACCGGGTAAAAATCCAAAATTCCACATTTTTGTACATTGGAGCTTGAAACCTGTAGAGTAGGGTTCTCTGGTATGTTGAATCTAAAGGTGTAATTTTCATTTAGATAACTTCATATGGGGGGGGGGGTGTTTCCCCCCTTTTTAAAAATTGGATAAAGTTTCTCAGGCTCGTAACTTTTGATAGGTGCCATTAAACTGAAACTGATGAATTTTACATATTTCAAATAAGCATCAAAATTTGATTCTTTTGATGTATCTAATGCCATCAAGGCTCTGTTTCAAAGACTTTTGGTTACTATTGAGCCATATCGCTCCTTACTTACAGTTCGTTAACACGAACTGTTTTATACAACTTAGATAAATGAAGCTGTCCGCTTGATTAATCTTATTGCTCCCCAAAATCACCTTTTCAAATTCAACTATTCCTAGCCTTAGCAACTTAATCACGTTAATATTAATTTTTTAAGCTATTCTTCCACCTTGAACGTGCAAAACCTCTAAAAGTTCAATCATTTTGCTAAAACTTTCACCTAGATTTAATATGAAACCTGCCACTAACATCAAACAGTTCGTGGTAACGAACTGTAAGTAAGGAGCGCCCCGGCTCAATGGTAACCGAAACTCTAGAAAACGGGTTTTTGATACCAATAGATATATCAAAAGAATCAGATTTCAATGCTGATTTCAAATATATAACTTTCATCAAGTTTAGAGCTACCCATCAAAAGTTACGCGCCTGAGAAAATTTGGCTGATTTTCAAAAAAAGGGGAAAGACCCCTAAAAGTTATAGAACCTTAATGAAAATCACACCATCATATTCAGCGTATCAGAGAACCCTACTGTAGAGGTTTCAAGCTCCTATCTACAAAAATGTGGATTTTTGCATTTTTTGCCAGAAGAAAGATCACGGATGCGTGTTTATTTGTTTGTTTGTTTGTTTTTTTTTTTTTTTTTCCCAGGGGTGATCGTATCGGCCCAGTCGTCCGAGAATATCATAGGAGGGCTAATTGGAAAAGCAAACAAAACTTCTAGTGCTCTGTTCAAGTGACAAAAAAAATGGAGGGCAATTAGGCCCCCTCCTAAGCTCATTTTTTCCCAAAGTCATCCGATCAAAATTTCGATATAGCCATTTTGTTTAATATGGTCTAAAATATGATAAAAATGTCTTTTAGGATGACTTGATCCCCAAAGTCCCCAGGGGAGGGCTGAAAGTTATGAACTTTACTCAATGTTAACAGATAGTATTGGTTATTGGGAAGTATACAGACTTTTTCAGAGGAGATTTTTTCTGGTAGGTGGGGGAAGGAGAGGGTCTGGGGCTATATGGAAGGATCTTTCCATGAAGGAAGTTTTCATGGGGGAAGGGACATTGCTATGAAGGGGGCGCCGGATTTCCCAGCATTATTAAAGAAAAAGATCAGGAATTAAATAAAAAAAAAACAAGTTTTTCAAATTATCAACTGATTGTTATTAAGAGGTCATTTTTAAAGAACTGTAAAAAAAAATTCGAACTATAGTTTAAAGAGCAGGGTATTGACTAGGGGGCGAACCCCCTAATATACGTGTTAAAAATTTATGAATATAGAAGTTCGTTACGTAAGTTAATTCTAAGTTACGTATATTTATTACTAATAAAAACGTTCGTAAATAAAATTAAACAAGTTTCGAGAAAGCCATTTAACCAAATAATATGAAATTTTGTTTTAATTATTCATGTACGGTGAGCCAAAATCAAAACCTGCATTAATTCAAAAATGTTCAAAAATTAAATAAAAAAAACAAGTTTTTTTAACTGAAAGTAAGGAACGACGTTAAAACTTAAAACGAACAGAAATTATTCCGTATATGAAGGGGCTGTCCCCTCCTCAACGCCTCGCTCTTTACGCTAAAGTTTGACTTTCTCACAACTCTATTTTTTTAAACAATAAAAAAACTTTAGCGTAAAGAGCGAGGCGTTGAGGAGGGGACAGCCCCCTTCATATACGGAATAATTTCTGTTCGTTTTAAGTTTTAACGTCGTTCCTTACTTTCAGTTAAAAAAACTTGTTTTTTTTATTTAATAACAAAAGAAAATGATAAAAAATTGGGTTTTTTAAGGCTAAACGAGATAACTGAAGAAACACACAAAGCGAAAGGACAACCGCCTTTCTTCTTCAGCGAGAACAAAATAACATATTCAAGGAAAATGCCGAAGAAAAAACCAAAAAAACAAACGTGAAAAGCCTATGCAAAAAAAAACAATGAAGAAACCAAAACAATTTAAAAGATAAATACAATACAATAAAAGCCAAAAACTATAAGCAATAAGACCATTAAGCGAGTCATTCGCCACTAACCTCATTTCGTACCTTAACCGCAGCAATGTAATTCTCGTGCATGGCACTTTTGTATTTGTCTGGTATAGAGGTTAGGTAAAGGATACGGCACTAGACCATAACAGTCCAAACAGGCGGTCCTGATCTCCGTTTAAAGGCCCTTCAACCAGAAAGTGGAATGGAGCGGGGCAGCCATCCTGTGCTTTTGCACGCTCTTCCTCCTTACCTTCCCCAGATTTCTCCAGGTACCTATTTAGAGCTGGGTCTACCCTGGCTGAGATTACGGAGTCACATCACTGACCCTTGTCTCAAACCAAATAAGTGGCCACACCAGGGATCAATCCGCCGTCCTTTGGACAACGGATTCCAAGTCCAGCGCCAACCACTCGGCTAGAGCGACACTGTTATACCATGCAAGGATAAAGCCTATGAAGCCGGATCGACTAGGTGGGGGTCCCGATTGGAGTTTTTTTGCTGGGCCCCCTCTATATATTAGATGTTTCAACAAAATTAAAATCCAGCATATAAATGTGTGTGTAAGAATAGCATAGCTGTTTGTGTCTCACAATATTTCTTCCTTGAGATCTATTGGGTTACGAGTGATCCAATTATTTAAAAGATGTGAAACGTGTTCTTTAACATCTCCATCGGGATCTAAAAAGTACATTTAGCTATATGAATATGGTTCAAAATCACCATCAGGGGTATTTCGTATTGGTTTTTGGAACTCTTTAGAGAGGGGGTGATGTCCTACAATAGACCAAACACATTCATTTGAAAATTATTGATGCAGTAATGCAATTCAACCAAGCATGCAGCAGTCCCCAAATCAATCATCTTTGTTGGCTATTTTCCTGAGGAAGAGTGGATGACTCTACAGTAAATGCATACAGTGTTTAGGGGTCCCATTGACTTGTAAATAGCACTTGCGTAGTTTACGTCATCTTTGTAGGTTGGTACTGTTTTTTTTTTGTTTTTTTTGCCACAATTTGCTGGCATCGAAGATTGTGATGGTGCTGATCTTCTAACATAATCTTTCTTCGGTACTTGTGTGAATAATGATACACACTCGAGAAGTGAAGTTAGGTCAGTCCTTTTGAAATATACCAAAATATAATGAAAATATAAGACTTTATAAACAAACTTGGGTTATATTTTTGCAAATTAGAGGGTAGAGAAAGTAAAATATAGCGGGTGTGCACGCAAAATATGTGAGCTACAATTATTCTGCATATTATGAAGTAAGATTTGTTTTCTACCTTCACGCTTTCCAAATACTTTACCCCATCCCCCTAATGTGCAAATATATATAGCTCAAACTAAATAAGTCCAATATATTCTGTCACCCGTCACTTGTTTTCCACTGAGCATAAGCTAATTGTCTCTTAATACAAACAAATAAGATTACTTTATTCTTGAGTGTGTACCATTATGTACACAAGTACCTTTTTATCTTCTTTACTTTCGTTTAATACTCGTTCTGATTCTCGCTGTCCTTTAACAGCACAATTCTTTGCTCTTCACCGTCATTTTCGATGCTCTATATACTTGCCTTAGCGTGTCTGCTAACCCTGCAATTCTTTGTTCTTCACTTTCACCTTTGACAAGTTCTGATTCCTGCTGTTGCTTGTATTTATCGCTGCTGATTATTTTTTAACTGCATACTTCTTTGTTCTCACGGTCGTATATTCTCTAACCACACATTTCTCTGTTCTTCATTTCATTTTGATTCATTCTGATTCTAATTGTCGCATGACTTGTAACCGCTTTTTCATTTCCTTCACTTTTGTTTTTGAGTCGTTTTGACTCTCGCTGCCACTTATCTTTTAACTGCAAATTTCCATGTTATTCAATTTCGTTTTTGACTTGTTGTAATTATTGGTTTCGCTAGTATTTTAACTACATATCTCTTTTATCTTTATTTTCGTTTATAATTGCTTCAGACATTTTTCAGTGCCTTTTGTCTTAGTTGCTTGGATTCGTCTTGTCACTTTTGATGGTCTAGGACTCTAGATTTTTCATTATCACTCGTTGTACATTTACGTTTCTCAGTTCGTTCTCTTGATCTTGTTTCGTTCGAAGGTCCAGTTTCTTTATTTTGAGCTTACGGTTTGGTCCTCTTTTGTTCTTTTTTTTACTAATATTGTGCCAACTTTATTTACGTTTGTGTCCCCTAGATATTATGAAACTGCTGAAAATACATTTTGAAATTTACATCACCGAATATAGGCACATGAACTTACATATTTCTAAATTTTTGTTCTGCAAATGCTTCTTAAACGGTTTCAAAATCTATTTTTCTTGTGTATTAACTTTCAGTCAACATGATTGCTAAACTATTTAGTCTATCCTGATTTATTGTTGATATCACATAGTTGTTTTTTTATTGGTTTTAGCCTAGAAAATAATCTCTCTCCAGAACCAACGCTTACTGGAATTGTTAAGAACATTTCTCAATTTCGAAAGTCAATTGGTCATTTTCATGGCGGCATGGGGCCCTTTCAAAACCGGGGCCCGATCGGGCCAAATCGTTCCAATCGCCCTTTTTCCAGCCCTGCCAAAGCTCTTCTATCAGCTGAATCAAACACCTGCTCATAGTCTACAAAACTGAAGACTAAAGGAGTTTGGTAACTTAGGGACTACTCAAGTATTAATCTAACGGTGAAAATTTCGTGAACACATCCTCAACCCTTCCTAAAACCACACTGTTATTTTCTTAAAATTTTATTTACAACATCGCTGTGTCTAAAAAGTACCCTCATGCTAAGTAATTTTCTACCGACAGAAACCAAGCCTCTATAACCAGTGTCTCTCCTCAATGTCCTATAACCAGTGTCAAGCCTCCAAACCGCTGTCTCTATAATTACCAGGCTCACTCTTACCACTTGTCTTATACAGGGGTTTAATCAGAGTTTTCCTAAAATCGCTAGGTACTTGTGCTTCTTGTTCAAAAATCATAGTTTTAATCTTTAGTAACTTATTTCTAATTTCATGAACACCATATTAAAGAAACTCATTTATCGCAATATCAGCACCAGAGGCCTTATTATTTTTTAAGCCATGCAGTTCTGTCGCTAATTCTTCCTCACAAAATAGATAATCCTAAACATGTTGGGAAATATTAGTAAGTACATCTTAAAACAATTCAGTAGAGCCCCCTTATTGGGAAATGCACAAGACTATTAGGTTCATTCCAGAAATCGTCGGTTCAACGTTTTGTGGACGAGCTGTGTCGAATAAAAACTTTCATCACATGGCACAGGGGAAAAAAGCTTTCCTTTTAACTATGGAGAGTGAAATACGAGGATCGTAATACACGCTGGGTGATATTTACCTTAAGATATCCATTTTGATATAGGAAGAGCAAGGTGTTGAGCTCCCCATCCCCTCGGGTTTTCATTTCTAGAAATTACTGTTGAAAGAATTGCCCTGTTCAATAGGTCTTAGAAAAAAAACTGAAGAATCGTTTAAGTATTTAGGACATCAAGCTCATTTGTGAAAACCAGGAAATTCCTTTCACTTCTTTCTTTTGGAATGAAACATAACGATAACTACACAACAATTTATGATATTTACTGCATGTTAGCAACTTCATGGCAAGGGGGAGGTGGAGGGTTAATCCTCAATCCCCAGTATTATTTCGATCCACAACTTCATGTCAATGAACGTTTCGTTTATGCCTTGCGGTAAACAGGGTATAATGCATGTTGCAACCTAAACAGGTTGATTTAGTCTTTGTCATCTCATTGATATGTTACGTTCCAGCTCAAGCGCAAGGAAAGCGCGAAAAGTGCTTGTTGTTGTCGGAATATTCTGTATTTTCAGGGTTTACTATAGATATATTCCAGAAGAACCTGTCAAAGGATATGGCAAGTTTCAGAGACCTTTTTTGGCTAATAGTAATGATAGCCAGCGCTTTTTCACTTGGCGCAACGAAAACGCCTGTAAGTCTAAGAAATCTTTTGGGGGAAAATTTTATTTTAAAAATTACTATGATGGAAATAAGACATTATGTTTAGACAGTGATGTAATGCCAGATCCAAATGGAAAATGTCTAATATATAGTTTTGGTGTGAATAATGACTGGAGCTTTGAGGAGGCTATGCAGAAATACGGCTGTAAAGTGTTAGCCTTTGATCCAAGCATTGGTAAAAAACCATTTAAATATTCTAAGAATATTCATTTCTACAATTTTGGACTTGGAAAAGTTGACGACTTGAGTAATCCAGGAGGCTGGCAGCTTAGAACTTTAGGGACATTAGTCGACAAATTTGGCCATAGTAATAAAATAATAGACGTGCTTAAAATAGACATAGAAGGGGCAGAATATGAGGCATTGCTAGAGATGCTTGAATCTGGGGTGTTGATGAATGTGAAACAAATTGCTATGGAAGTGCATAATCGTGATGATGATTATTATGGTGCCTTTTGGATTTTGGAGCAGAGCTTTGAACGTTTTGAATCCCTCCCAAACTTTGCATGTACTTACAAAAATGGTACAGACACAAGCCACTATTGTTTGGAACTGTCGTGGTTTAATAAAAGTTTTAGAAAGAATAATTTGTGAATAAACGTTTGATTTTTATACAAGCGTAGTTTAATATGGAAAGTTAAGGAGTTCTAGTCAACTAAGTAAAATTTTGATGTGACCAATTCTCGACAAAGAGTGCTGATTCACAAAAAATTGAATACTTATGGGGAGGGCAAGGAATTTTTTACATTTCTTAAAATGAAGATGCCAAAAAAGTATTGGTACTTACGTGTTATCCCAACCACATTCATGTTCTTGATCTGAGTAAAACCAGTTTCTCCGTCTGCATTCGGAGATAATTAGCTTAGCCTGAGTGAGATAAACTACTATGCAGGTATATTTAAATTAAATATTTAATATATAGAGCTGGTTAGGTTAGATAATTGATATAATGCGTTCTGGGCGGCCTGTTTTCCATAACTGCTGTAGTTTCCATAATTTTGTTACTAAAATATTATTTTCATCACATTTTGGTATATTTCATTATGATTACCCTAACTTCACTTCTTGAGCGTGGTTGGGATAAAACGTAGCTTAAGTACCAAAATATTTTTCAAAATCTAGGGTGGTAATATCGTTTATTTATTATCTTTTATAGAATGGAAATACCAAAGAAGTATTTCTTTTAAATCTAGAGGAGTAATAAAACTTAAGGAGAGTTAATTGCGTCCTGCCCTCCAATCGGTGCCCCTGCGTTCAGAGGAGTAGCTAGAGTTTCTGCCAAGAAAAACATCCAAATAATCTTCTGGTCCAAATTTTTCCAGTGACCCAAAGTTTATCAAATTGATTCTTAATGCCAAAGAAAGCCAATGTGAGAAGAAATTAAGTAAAGAAAAAAAAAACAAAAAAAAACAAGTTTATTCAAATGAAAGTAAGGAGCAACATCAAAACGAACTGAAATACTTACTTATTTAAAAAAAAAATACTTGTGTTTCAGTATTCGTTCTTACTGAATTGGGACAAAAAGTCAAACTTTTATGTGTCAAATACCATCATTTTTTTTATTTTTAACTTTAATAAAATTAAGACTTGGAGGAATAAATATCTGTATATGTACATTAAATTGACAATCTACGTTCATTTTTTTTTTCAAGTAAAGTGCAAATCGTGTTCTGGTCTTGAGAATGCATGGGGGATTATCAGCCCTACTCGTGTTATTTTCTACTTGTTTTGAGTTTAACGCGGTTATTTATTTTAATATATTCTCGTTTTGGGTATAATTTATTTATTGATAGTGATTTGTGGTATTTTTACGCTTGGAGGATTATTTGACTTTATTTCTGCTCATTTTTGGTTTTACGGAACTCTTTACTTTTCTTTGAAAAACTTATTTTGCGGAAAACATTCTTTAAATTAATACTAATAAAAATAGTATTGTGTTTTTTCTTTACCGTTATATAATGGGGTTACAGTCTTGTGACAGAACCAAACTTGGTTCTCTATCTTGACGAATTCTCTATCTATATCCATCAACTTTCGAAATCTATATAATATTAAATAAAAAAAACAAGTTTTTAGCTAACAAATAAACTTTCAAATGGGGATAAATCCATTTATTTAGACAGTGAAAAAACAGGTACAAAAGTCCAGATATTTCGGTCACATATACAGCGACCGTCTTCAGACCAACCCAGTAAACATCTAAAAACTCAACATTTAGTTCGCAATTAGAAGACACGGAAGGCTTTACCACTTTCATTGGAAATTTGTTTTACATTTGGGCAAGATTAAAGAAGAAAATTTACATCAAGAACTTTGAAGGAACTTTGTCAATGAACTCTCTCTGAAAATAATCCAGTGAATAATCCTGAAGTTCATTATTTTGTGAATGACCCGAAAAGTTACTTATTTTGTTACATATAAATATGCTAGTTTCAATTTTATTATTTTAGTATTTCTACTGAAGACGGTCGCTGTGTATGTGACCGAAATATCTGGACTTTTGTACCTATTTTTTCACTGTCTAAATAAATGGATTTATCCCCATTTGAAAGTTTATTTTTTCGTCTTAGAACGGCAGTGTATTCTAAGAAAACAACACATAATTTAAAGGTGTTACGTCGAAAATAAGTTTTTAACTGAAAGTAAGGAGCGACATTAAAACTTAAAATGAACAGAAATTATTCTGTAGCCTATATGAAAGGGGGTGTTCCCTCCTCAGCGCCCCGCTCTTTACGCTAAAGTTTGACTCTTTCTCACAACTCTACTAGCCTATATAAAACAGTAAAAAAAAAACTTCAGCGTAAAGAGTGGGGCGCTGAGGTGGGGACAACCCCTTTCATATACGGAATAATTTCTGTTCGTTTTAAGTTTTAATGTCGCTCCTTGTTTTCATTAAAAAAAAACTTTTTTTTTATTTAATTTCTGAACTTTTTTGAATTAAGGTGGGTTTTGAATTTTGCTCACCGTACATGAATAATTAAAACGAAAATTGCAAATCAGTTTTGCTTTTTTTTAAAACTAATAATAACCTTACAATAACCTAAGTTTGACTTTTGTTCCAGTTATATAAGAATGAATCCTGAATCACAAAGGCTGTTTAATTAGAATAATAACCTCTTTTAAAAGTTAAAAAAGAAACTTTAGTGTAAGAAAAAGCTATTGAGGAGAGATAACCCATCATATACGTAGTATTTTCTGTTCGTTTTAAGTTTTAATGTTGCTTCTTACTTTCAGTTGAAAAAACTTGTTTTTTTTTCAATTGCAGATCGTTTTATTTAATTTTTATTTAATTGCAGATCGTTTTTGAATAATTTCGGGAAATCCAGCTCTCCCTCCATGGAAAATTCCCTTCCCCCACGAGAAATTTCTCCATGGAAAGATTCTCCCACGTAACTTGAAGTAGGGATATTTGTGGAACGAATTTTGTAAGGCACAGCAACGAAACGGACAAAGAGGTCGAAACTATTTTAATGAAAATGAAAGTCATAAGTTGAGGAATTATCAAATGACTGAAATGAATGAAAGAAAAGATCTTTAGAAGATATACGTAATAATTTATATTTATTTTGAGTTTTAATATTATTCCTTACTTTTAGTTGGAAAAACTTTTTTTTTTTTTATTTAAGAACAACCACAAGCTGAAGAAATAAAATATCTTTGGTTTATTATCACATAAAAATCATAGTGATGAAGCTGCTTCAGGTAAAATTAAATGCTAAGATTGGACGGAAAATAACACAAACAAATTATCGCTTATATCGGGCATTATTTAACAAAATTCGAACTTTAGCGTAAAGAGCGAGGTATTGACGAGGGGACCAACTTCCTCATATACGTAAGTAGAAGGCTATCTTATACTCGTGACTACACCACGTGGTTTATGGTTTTCTCACTGAGAATGAAAAAACAGGAATTTTCTCACTTGAAAAACCAGGAATTTTGTCTGTTTTATGGTTTTTGTCAGTGAGAATGAAAAAACAGGAACTTTCTCACTTTCATGGATGTCAACAGCAATTTATGTATGTTTCATGGTTTTTGTCAGTGAGAATGGAAAAACAGTATTTTTTTATCACTTTGCTGTCAGTCATTAATCAAATTGTTTCCGGGCAAAGTTTAGTAATGTCTGACAGGTACTGCTCCAGGAATAGATCCAAGTCATTAATGTCTTTGCATCGGGAACAGTTCTACTGGTCGAACTCCAAAAGATATTAATAACCAAACGCCATGAAAACAATTCTCCATGAAACATCTTAACGATGAATTGTTTTAGCGCGGGAATCAGGTTTCTTATTAATTTGAAATGCATTAGCGCAGAGATGCCAAAAACAAAAGGAACACGCTGAATTACGTTTAGGGATAATTTTGGCGAAACTTTTTTAGACAGGTTATGGAATTATTTCGGCGAAAGATTTTTGAAGAGATTTTGGAAGAGGATTTGAGGGTGAAACTCTGTGGTCGTTATAATGCACAAGTTTCATTTGAACAGTGTTGTGAGGTCCTCTACCCCAACCCCAAAGGGTTCTGATCCCCCTACCCCAACCCCAAAGGAAGCCCCCTGTCCTCAAAGGTCCCCCAAGCTCCCAAAGGGCCACCGGCGCCCCCAAAGGCCCACCCCAGACCCCCAAAGACCCGCCCCCGGCCCCCCACAGGCCCAGCGAGCTCCCAAAAGACCAACGGGGTGCCACAGGCCCTCCACCAGTCACCAAAAGTCCCTCCGGCGCCCCACGGGCCCCCCGGCTCCCCCACGGTCCTCTCTTCGCTCCCCAAGGGCCCCCGGGCGCCCAAACCCCCAATCCGGCCTCAAGTGCCCCCCCCACCCCCCAAGGCCCGCCCAGTGCCCCAAACGCCCTCCCCCGGTCCCCAAAGGTCCCCCGGGCTAGAGAAGCGCCACCAGGATGCGCCATGGGCCAGGAAAGTCCTACAGGATGGGCCACAGGGAGGCACCGTCGGTTAGTACCGTGCCATGGGGGGTGCGACACAGGAAGGCACCGCAGGAACGTGCTGGAAGATGCGCTGCAGGGATGCGCCGCAAAAAAAAAGTAAACTAAAAAGTAAAAATTTCGAAATGTTATCCCCCAAACGCCCTCCTCAGACCCCCAAAGGCCCTCCCCCGGTCCCCAAAGGTCCCCCCGAGCTCCCCAAGGACCACCGATCCTCAAGGCACCCACATACCCTCAAAGGCTCTCCCCGAGCACCCGTATTTCGTTGATGTGAGTTGTCTGAAACCCATGATTTGGGATGTGTAGTTTGCTACTTCAAGCTTTTCTGAGCTAAGGTTTCATAGTATTTCATAGGTGAATGTTGTCTGAAACCAATAGTTTGGGATGAGTACTTTGCTATTTCAGGCTTTTATGAGCTAGGTTTCTTAGCCTATCGTTGGTGTGTGTTGACTGAAACTTATGATTTGGTATATGTAGTTTGCTATTTTTGACTTTTCTGAGTTGTATTTATTAGTCTTTCATTGGTGTGTGGTGTCTGAAACTTATGATTTGGGATGTGTAGTTTGCTATTTTCGACTTTTCTGAGCTGGATTTCTTAGCCTTTCATAGGTATGCGTTGTCAGAAAATTATGATTTGGGATGTATAGTTTGCTATTTCAGGCTTTTCTGAGCTAAAGTTGTCTAGTATTTCGTAGGTGAATGTTGTTTGAAACCAATAGTTTGGGATGAGTAATTTGCTATTTTTGTCTTTTCTGAGCTAGGTTTCTTAGTCTTTCGTTGGTGTGTGTTGACTGAAACCAATGATTTGGGATATGTACTTTGCTATTTTTGACTTTTCTGAGTTGGATTTCTTAGTCTTTCGTAGGTGTGTGTTGACTGAAACCTATGATTTGGGATGGGTGGATTGCTACGTTTGACTTTTCTGAGCTGGATTTCTTAGCCTTTCATAGGTGTTTGTTGTCTGAAACCTATAGTTTGGGCTGACTAGTTTGCTATTTTTGACTTTTCTGAGCTAGGTTTCTTAGCCGTTCATAGGTGAGTGTTGTCTGAAACCTATGATTTGGGATATGTAATTTGCAATTTCCGACTTTTCATAACCAGATTTCTTAGTCTTTCGTAGGTGTGTGGTGTCTGAAACCTATGATTTGGGATGTGTGGGTTGCTATTTTTTGACTTTTATGAGCTGGATTTATTAGCCATTCCTAGGTGTGTGTTGAATGAAAACTATGATTTGTGATGGTTAATTTGATATTTTTGACTTTTCTTATCTAGATTTCTTAGCCTATCATATGTGTGTCATTTCAGAAAATTATGATTTGGGAGGTGTAGTTTGCTTTTTAGACTTTTCAGAGCTAGGATTCTTAGTCACTCATAGGTGTTTGTTGTCTGAAACTTCGGGTTTGAGATGAGTAGTTGGTTATTTCAGACTTTTCTGGGCTAAGGTTTCTTAGTATTACGTAGGTGAATGCTGTCTGAAACTTATGATTTGGGATATGTAAATAACTATTTCGAGCTTTTCTGAGTTGGATTTCATAGTCTTTTCATATGTGTGTAGTGTCTGAAACCTATGATTTGGGGTGAGTAGTTGGCTATTTTTGGCTTTTCTTATTTACTATTCTAAGCCTTTGATAGGTGTGTGTTGTCTGAAAAGTCTGATTTGGGATGTCTCGTTTGCTATTACAGGCTTTTCTGAGCTAAGGTTTTCTAGTATTTCGTAGGTGAATGTTGTCTGAAACCACTAGTTTGGGATGAGTAGTTTGCTATTTTTGACTTTTTCTGAGCTAGGTTTCTTAGTCTTTCGTTGGTGTGTGTTGACTGAAACCTATGATTTGGGATATGTAGTTTGCTATTTTTGACTTTTCTAAGCTAGATTTCTTAGTCTTTCATAGGTGTGTGTTGTATGAAACCTATGATTTGGGGTGGGTGGATTGCTATTTTTGACTTTTCTGAGCTGGATTTCTTAGCCTTTCATAGGTGTGTGATGTCTGAAACCTATGATTTGGGGTGGGTGGATTGCTATTTTTTGACTTGTCCGAGTTAGGTTTCTTAGTCGTTCGTAGGTGTGTGTTGTCTGAAACATATGATTTGGAATATGTAATTTGCTATTTTTGACTTTTTTTAACAGGATTACTTAGTCTTTCGTAGGTGTGTGATGTCTGAAACTTATGAGTTGGGGGTGTGTGGGTTGCTGTTTTTTTACTTTTCTGAGCTGGATTTCATAGCCATTCTTAGGTGTGTGTTGACTGAAACCTATGATTTGGGATGTTTAATTTGCTATTTTTGACTTTTCTGAGCTAGATTTCTTAGCCTTTCATAGGTGTGTCCTTTCAGAAAATTATGATTTGGGAGGTATAGTTTGCTTTTTGGACTTTTCAGAGCTAGGATTCTTAGTCACTCATAGGTGTTTGTTGTCTGAAACTTCGAGTTTGGGATGAGTAGTTGGCTATTTCAGACTTTTCTGAGCTAAGGTTTCTTAGTATTTCGTAGGTGAATCCTGTCTGAAACTTATGATTTGGGATATAGTATTTCGTTGGTGAATGCTGTCTGAAACTTAAGATATGGGATATGTAAATTACTATTTTGGGCTTTTCTGAGTTGGATTTCTTAGTCTTTCATAGGTGTTTGATTTCTGAAACCCATGTTTTTTGATCTATAGTTTGCTATTTTCTAATTTTATGAGCTAGGTTTCTTAGCCTTTCTTAGTTATGTGTTGTTAGAACATTAAGATTTGGGATGTATAGTTTGCTAGTTCAGGCTTTTCTGAGCTAATGTGTCCTTAGTATTTAGTAGGTGAATGTTGTCTGAAACCAATAGTTTGGGATGAGTAGTTTGCTATTTTTGACTTTGCTGAGCTAGGCTTCTTAGTCTTTTGTTGGTGTGTGTTGACTGAAACCTATGATTTGGGATATGTAGTTTGCTATTTTTGACTTTTCTGAGCTGGATTTATTAGCCTTTCATAGGTGTGTGTTGACTGAAACCTATGATTGGGATGAATGGTTTGCTATTTTTGTCTTTTCAGAGCTAGGTTTCTTAGCCGTTCATAGGTGTGTGTTGTCTGAAACTTATGATTTGGGATGCGTAGTGTGCTATTTGAACTTTTCAGAGCTATGATTCTTAGTCCGTCATAGGCGTTTGTTGTCTGAAACTTCTAGTTTGGGATGAATAGTTTCGCTATTTCAGGCTTTTTCTGAGCTAAGGTTTCTTAGTCTTTCATAGGTGAATGATGTCTGAAACCTATGATTTGGGATATGTAAATTACTATTTCGGGCTTTTCTGAGTGGGATTTCTTAGTCTTTCATAGGTGTGTGTTGTCTGAAACCTATGATTTGGGATGGGTGGTTTGCTATTTTTGACTTTTCTGAGCTGAATTTCTTAGCCTTTCATAGGTGTTTGTTATCTAAAACCTATAGTTTGGGATGACTAGTTTGCTATTTTGACTTTTCTGAGCTAGGTTTCTTAGTCGTTCATAGGTGAGTGTTGTCTGAAACCTATGATTTGGGATATGTAAATTACTATTTCGGGCTTTTCTTAGCTAGATTTCTTAGTCTTTCGTTGGTGTGTGTTGTCTGAAACCTATGATTTGGGATGGATGGATTGCTAATTTTGACTTTTCTGAGCTGGATTTCTTAGCCTTTCATAGGTGTTTGTTGTCTGAATCCTATAGTTTGGGATGACTAGTTTGCTATTTTTGACTTTTCTGAGCTAGATTTCTTAGCCGTTCATAGGTGAGTGTTGTCTGAAACCTATGATTTGGGATATGTAATTTGCTATTTCCGACTTTTCATGACTGGATTTCTTAGTCTTTCGTAGGTGTGTGGTGTCTGAAACCTATGATTTGGGATGTGTGGGTTGCTATTTTTTTGACTTTTCTGAGCTGGATTTCTTAGACATTCTTAGGTGTGTGTTGACTGAACCATTTGATTTGTGATTTTTATTTTGCTATTTTTGACTTTTCTGAGATAGATTTCTTAGCCTATCATATGTGTGTCCTTTCAGAAAATTATGATTTGGGAGGTGTAGTTTGCTTTTTGGACTTTTCAGAGCTAGGATTCTTAGTCACTCATAGGTGTTTGTTGTCTGAAACTTCGAGTTTGGGATGAGTAGTTGGCTATTTCAGACTTTTCTGAGCT
>NC_142795.1:71991494-72086872 GCF_049724085.1 Artemia sp. Qi Xiang Cuo | reverse complement strand
AATGCATTGGGCGCTTACTACTAGTACCTATCCTTTAGATCTTCAGATTATATTCACGTTTATAGTTTGTTTTTTTTCGTTTTTTCCTTCCCTTGATTCTTCTCTTCGTTGTCAAGATATTAATATTTTAAAATCTCTGGAAGGGAAAAAGCTGTATTTGATTACAAAACGGAACTTCCCGTTTTCTTATTGTGAATCTTGCTAGATTTTCTAAATTTCATCAACTATGTTAGTCCCTATTAATATACATACACTCAACGTAAACTTCTCATTCTATTTTTTTCATTTCTGATATTGTGTCTTACGGCTGCCTAAAATGTTCGTAATATTTAGTTTTGTCGACCGTTTTGATTGGCAATCTAGGAGGGGGGGGGGTCATTCCCTTTCGTCGCCAATGGAATCATTTAAATGTAATTAAAAAGTAATCCAAAGTCAAGAGGTAAAAACACACCCCGTAACTGTAAATAGGGTAGTGTGCTTTTTCCATTTATTTTCAAACCTCATACTTTATCAATACTTTCCACCATATTTCCTGCTTTCAATTTCACAGATATTTTCTATGTGGACCACGCTGATGATACTCCCTTCAGTAGCAGACCTAACGTAGCATATTGACTGTTTCTTGCCTTTTGTCTACTTTGGATAGGAGTGGCCATTCTTTCAAAATTAATAAAATTCCATTAACAAAGACAATTTTTTAATTCATTAATTCCAATAATAAATACAATTATTAAACTTCTGTTTTTTATTCTACTGATTTATGTCAACCACCTAGGTACAAATATCAATATATAATTTCATGTGTTGGTCATCCCAAAACAATATTTTTGATTAAACTTGCCAGGGAAAAAAAAATCTATGAAACACCTCGCAGTGCTTCCAATTTAGTATTTATCCAATATTTTGTTCTTTATGTTTATTTCGCATTTTATTTTGTGAATGCAGTTCATTCATAGCTTTCTTGCGAAAAAATACATCTCATCCTTCGAATTTTTGACTTCAGAGCGAAAAGACTTGATCAGGCAGCATGTTCAAAAGACAACTGCTCCAAAAAAAGAACTAAAAGATTGTCTATTTTAGAAATGTCTTTAGACTAACAGTAACTAAATCAGCTAGAATGACAGAAATTATGAATTCATCTGGACATAGCAAAAAAATGCACTTACACCTAAATAACTCCTAAGCTAGCCAGAACAGTTGGAAGGTGTGAAAGAAACACTGATACATATTAAGGCCCTACTACTGATTGATCATTTGAATAGATACCAGATAATTAAAAAAAAATTGGAATATGTGAGCAGGTAAACCACGAGCAGGTAACAGCTACAGGAATGGTGGTTATCGGTGGTAAAAGAGAATCAGACTAGAAAAAATAAACGAGTTCCCAGAGTGAAAAAAAGTTAAAAGTGTAATGCTTGCAACATCTATTGCAACCTAGTAAAGAACGATCTCTAGCCCATAGTAACCAGGATATTAAAATTATGTTTTGAAATAAGACTATCAAGTGAGGGCAAATGCCATTTGAAGCTGAGTCAAGAATGGTACTTAAAAAAAGTTAAATTTATCGTTCCGGGTGAGAGCGAAATAACAGCTGGAACTATTGAAAATTAACTTGGTATTAGTTTTAAATTTTGTATTTAATTTTCAGAATATAGTTAACGGGCGTTTTAGTGAATCTTCTGCACAATCATCGTCAAATTGAGAAAAATAGAGGCAAATATCCGATGTAATAGGTATGAGGAATATGTAAGGGATGGATGAAGACTATGAGCCGAAAGAGAGGTATTAGTTAACAACTCGTTCTAGACTCACGGTTAATAAAAAAAAAAAGTTTTCTTAACTGAAAGTAAGGAGCGACATTAAAACTTAGAACGAACAGAAATTATTCCGTATATGAAAGGGGCTATCCCCTCCTCAACGCCTCGCTCTTTACGCTGAAGTTTTTATTGTTTAAACAAATAGAGTTGTGAGAAAGATTCAAACTTTTGCGTAAGGAGCGAGACGTTGAGAAGGGGACAGCCCCTTTCATATACGGAATAATTTCTGTTCGTTTTAATTTTTAATGTCGCTCCTTACTTCCAGTTAAAAAAATTTGTTTTTTTTTAGTTAATTTCTGAACGTTTTTGAATTAATGCAGCTTTGATTTTGGCTCACCATAAATGCATAATTAAAACAAAATTTGCATATTAATTTTAGTTTTTTTGGTTGAATGACTTTCTCAAAAGTTGTTTAATTTTATTTACGAACATTTTAATTAGGAATAAATATACGTAACTTACGAACTAACTTGCGTAACGAACTTCTATATTCGTGTATCTTTAATACGTATATTAGGGGGTTTGCCCCCTAGTCAATACCTCTCTCTTTACGCTAAAGTTCCAATTTTGTTCCAATTCTTTAAAAATGACCCCTGAATTACAAAGGCCGTTAATTAGAATAAATAGCTCTTATGAAAGTACTAAAAAAACTTTGGCGTAAAGAGCGAGGTATTGACTAAGGGGCGAACCAATCATATACCTAATAATTTCTGTTCGTTTCAAGATTTGGTGTTGCTCCTTACATTCAGTTGAAAAACTTAATTTAATTTCTGATCGTTTTTTAAATAATTCTGGGAAATCCGGTGCCCCCTTCATAGCAATGTCCCTTCCCCCATGGAAAGATCCTCTCACATAACCCCCCACCCCCACCCCCACTACCAGAAAAAATCCACCCTGAAAACGTCTGTATACTTCCCAATAACCAATACTATGTGTAAACATTGGGTAGAGTTCATAACTTTCAGCCCTCTCTCTGGGGACATTGGGGGATTAAGTTATCCTAAAAGACATACCTATAATATTTTCGACCATGCTGAACAAAATGGCTATCTCAAAATTTTGATCTGGTGACTTTGGGAAAAAATGAGCGTGGGAGGGGGCCTAGTTGCCCTCCATTTTTTGGTCACTTAAAAAGGGCACTTTTGGTCACTTAAAAGGATTTGCGTTCATACCTTGCCCCCTCTTTTATTGGATTCTACTTTTTCTCTTCCCCTCTCTCTGTGTTGTTCTTTACCTAGTGGCGGATCCAGGATTTTTTGAGGGGGCGCAAAATAGGTTGATCCGATAAACTTGCGTTAGGAGCAAGTTTAATTAACGCAAACTTGCGTTAATTAAGTTAAATACACTACTTTAGACTGTTAGGGGGCGCTCACTCCCTCCCCCCCTCTGGATCCGCTACAGTCTTTACCACTCTCTATAGGAATAGTTTAGTGAAAGAACCTGGGAATTCCCATAGATGTGTAAGAGCCCCTCCAACCAAACAGATCTTACAAATGATCAGAAGTATGCGTCCATATAGTGGGTAAGTATAACTGAATGGAAATCGATCTTGTTCAGTACAAACAGTGTTTGGGGTAGAAAATAAACAAATGTGTCCTTTGAGAGCTTATGTGGGTCTTAGTGGGTAAGTAAAATGATTAAGTCTAGTTGAGTGGAAAGCGAACCTTTTCAGTACAAACAGTGTCTGGGGCAGAAAATAAACAAATGTGTTCTTTGAGAGCTTATGAATGCTCATCTTGGTGGGTAACTACAGTGGGTAGGTATAATTGAATAGGAAGCGAACCTGTTTAGTACAAACAGTGGCTGGGGTAGAAAATAAACAAATGTGTCCTTTGAGAGCTTATGTGGGTCTTAGTGGGTAAGTAAAATGATTAAGTCTAGTTGAGTGGAAAGCGAACCTTTTCAGCACAAACAGTGTCTGGGGCAGAAAATAAACAAATGTGTTCTTTGAGAGCTTATGAATGCTCATCTTGGTGGGTAACTACAGTGGGTAGGTATAATTGAATAGGAAGCGAACCTCTTCAGTACAAACAGTGTCTGGGGTAGAAAATAAACAAATGTGTCCGTTGAGAGCTTATGTGGGTCCTAGTGGGTAAGTAAAGTGATTAAGTATAGTCGAGTGGAAAGCGAAGCTGTTCAGTACAAACAGCGTCTGGGGTAGGAAATAAACAAATGTGTCATTTGAGAGATTATGAATACTCATTTTAAAAATGTGTCATAACAGCGATTATGTTGTTTGAAAACTTAATTATTAAAAAATTAATTGATTATTAAAAATTAATTATAATTAATTATGATTCAATTATTAGCAACAAATATTGATCGGCCACACAGTACTTCTATTATTCAATTGGCAACTAAGCCCTTTTGACAAACTAGTTTAAGCCAAATTTTATCAAAACAGTTGTCTAGGTGAGTAGAGTTTAAACAAGATTGTTCGTGTTTTATTCCAAAACAATGGGATTTTAGTACCAGCCCCTAATTTTTACCAGAGCACGAAAACAAGTCTATTATTCAACTGACCACAAGCCTTGTCAAAATAAGGAAAAGAAAGAAGGAAAAAAAACTGGCAAATATTTGATTCGAATAGCTTACTTTTAACAAACTAGTTTAATCACAATCTTTTCCGCTTGACGTCGTTTCATAGAATTCTAAGCATCTATTATGTTTCTTTTTTTCCATTGGTATAAAAAGATGAGTAATCACACCCAGGCAATTCAAAGATTCCCCTGGAGCGGAAAGGCGGGAAACGTAAATTTATTGCTTGATCTGACGGCTTAAATCTTAAAGCCTGAGAAATCTGGAAAATCTCACAGTTCTATGGTAGATAATCTTCTTTTTGGCTTTGACCATTGTACTTCGGCAAGGGATGGTAAGGAATGTCAAAATTAAGTTCATGAAGACAAATTTGTTTCATTCGTACTGGGGTATATATGACATTTAGTAGCAAGGGTAGTGGCAAGATCCAGGTATTCGTTGAAAAGGGAGCATAGCCTCCCTAAAGGACTAATTCAATATTATTTCCTTTCAGCCAAGTCTTTCCTACAGGGGAATGATAAAAGACATAATTTGTATGTAGATTCCATAAGACGATTCCATATGAAGATTTAGAATACACAACTAAACTCCATAGCAGTGTCCTAAATTGGGGGAGAGATATCGTGTCCCCACAGGATTTTTGCCCTCTCCTTTTCGTTGAAAAAATCGAAAAAACAACGAATTTGCTCCCCCCCCCCCTGTTTTGAAAAATACATTTTGCCCCATTCTAAATTTTCGTGAATCGACGCCACTGTTCCAAAGTTCCCAGTTAGAAAAGACTAGGCCTACGTTCAAAAATACGTTTAGAAGAAGAGTCTCCAAAAATCTTTTTTAAGTAAATTTTCAATAAACTTAAAAGAATCTAAATGTTAAGCACAGCAATTTTTCGCAACAAATTTGCACCTATATGTCCCATTGAAATGACAAAACCAGCCATTTGATCAAATACTAAGGTTTCTGATCTAGACCCAGTGATCAGAAACCTTGATCAATGGGACATATAGGTGAATATGTCCATAGGTGCATCTGGACATATAGGATTATATTATATAGGTGCACATATAATATAATCAGTATATTATATGTTGATTATACTTAAAAAAAACAACACTTTTGATTTACGAAGCATATTACAATTTAATATACTTTTTTCATCAGTAAGATGAAAAAACGTTTCGAATCTAATGTAAAAATAACTTTTAATTGATATATTCAAAATTAATTAAATTTTAGCTACCTGAAAAGCATAAAAAATAGGAAAATTTGTGTTGTAGTTCCAAGTCTGACATTCCAATCACCTTGCTCAACAACTTTCCAAGAATTCACCCCCCCCCCCAGGTCTATAAAAAAAACTAGTAATTCTATCAGATGACTGGCTTGATCACCTTACAGCAACATATCTACCAGTATAATTACCTATTTCGGTAATCCTCAGCCAATAACCAATCTCCAGCTTTGAAAAGCAATATTATGCCGTTGTACAACGGGAACCTAAAGCGAGCATTTCTCCCTTCACAATCAGTAGGTATTCAATAATCACAACAGAGTGTAAGAGACGGTTTTTTTTTATACCTGCCATCCGAAAGATCTGCTACTAGTGTGCAAATATTTACTGTAAATCAGTGGCACTTACTTACCTAGTCTGTAGGAGGTCAAGAACTAGTACCACCGATGGTAAATTTTGAATGGCAAAATGTTCGTCATTTGACACATAAGCTTCTTCTAGAGTGACAAGGGCATATTTAACAAAACCTACATATATGAAATCACTATAAAAACATGGTTCATCATCATCACTAAAAATACTATACAATTTAAAGTTAAAACCGTTTTATTGTGTTACTGAAACTTAGAGACTCCACTGACCGGCAAAGGCAACACTAGAATCAGAGGATACAAAATTTTTTCTTTGGGGGGGGGGCTGTGTAGAAAAGTATAACTGATAATCAACACTTTTGATATCATTTTTTTTTTACAACCAAACCTCTCATTTGTGCACCTGAATATCCTAAGGTAATCTTATTATCACTTACCATACCATCCACAAGTAAAAGCGTCAGAGAAAGAACCCACCACCCCAGAAGACCGGAGTATTGTGGTAACAGACATCATAGTCAACTAGAAATATTTTATATATATATAAGGCCGAAGACAACATTTTAAAGAAAAAATTACAGGCAACATATAAATATTTCAGAATTTTACATTATCAACTATGTAGATGGCTTCATCATCTGTACCGCAAATAACTCGACTGCCAGCTATCGACAGAGAATTAATACCCAGAATGATATTAGGTAGCAGCTCTTGTACGCTAAAATTCTCAGTAGAAACCTGAAGCCAAGGTGTAACTTCGTGCTCTATAATAATAAAGAAAGCAATTAAAAAGATACGGTAATTAGATTTCGAACAGCTACCCACTTGGAGAATAACCTTTTTTTATTTCAACTGGAAAAAATTCTTGCATATTATTTTTCCTATCTTTCTGAGCCTGAAGCACACGATCAAATACATTCAGAAAGAATTATCGTCAATTTACTTCTAAAAAATTAATAAACAATCGCATAATGTTCATCATACAGACGCCACATCAATAACATAGTGAATGAAGAGGCCCCAAAACAACCATCAAGGATGGCTGGGACTTCAGTCAAGTAAGTCAAGTCAATATTCAACAACCGTAATCTTCTGTCTTTTATTAACAGATTAAAAAAAAACTTTCCGAAAACGAAGTTTTTGCCCAAAAGTAAAGGTCATATTAAACTTGAGATCAGCAGAAATGAATTCCTATAATAATTCAAACTCAAAACCACCAAAATTACCATTAAAGAATAAATGAACCCAAAACGAACAGAAACTAGATAAACAGTCATAGCAAACAAACATACGACAGGTCCTAATATAAATGAATAAATAAATATTAAACAAGTAAAACTTAAATTGAATATGCAAATCAAGTTTAAGACGGACAAAAATAGCTACAAACAAGAGTTTGGCTACTGCCCCCTTCCCTAACTGTAAAAGTGTAAAGCCTACTGCGTCATTGGCGCTTTACTGAAAACTAATCATATTACAAATATATTTGTTTGTACTTATTACAACATTGAAAATAAAAACTACAGTGATATAAAATCTTGAACGATGAGCTTTCAACAATTAATATCTTTATATGTCAAATATTCAGTTTTATTTTATTAGTTCTAACCAAGACTCTTCAAGACACATACAGTTTTCAGTGACACATAACGCAGTAGGCCTTAGGTTTCCAATCGAATGAGCCCCCTCCACAGTTTATACGACCACCCCTTCCATAAAAATATTGTATGTTAACAATGGGCAACTACCATAACTTATAGACCTTGCCCCGAGGGCTAGGGGTTATCAAAACCAAAACCATAGTTATTTGACATTTGGACTGTTTTGAATAAAAGGGCTATCACAATATTTTGATTGGAAGCAGTTTGGAAAAAAGGGCGTGGTGGGCTGGCTGCCTTTCGGTTACTCTTGACTCTTAAAAAAGGAACTATAACTTTCGATTTAAAATCGAACGACCCTTTTCCAAAATCAATACGACCACCCCTTCCAAAGAAACCTAATATGTCAACAATGGACAGCTTACATAGCTTACAGTCCTTATCCCCAGGCTATAGGGAGTAGTGTTAACCCCGATGGCATTGTTATATGATCTTTGGACCATCTTGAAACACCTTCCATAAAAACCTTATATGCCCTGGGTTGTAACTTACAACCCTTGCCCCCGGGCTCTGGAAGGGTTGTACCAATCCCGGATGCATTATGATATGATCTTTAGACAATTTTGAACAAAATGGCTATCTCATAATTTCGATTGGATGCATTTGGGTAAAAGAAGGCGTGGGGGCGACTTGCCCTCTGATCACTTCTGACTCTTCAAAAAAGAACTAGACTTTCTATTTTCCATCAAATGAGCCTCTTTCAAAGTTTATACAACCACCCCCTCCATAAAAACCTTATATGCCCCCGGAGCATAACTTTCAACCCTTGCCCTCGGGCTCTGGGGACTGTGTCAACCCCGTAGGAATTTTTATATGATATGTGGACTGTTTTGAACAAAATGGATGTCTAAAAGTTTCGAACAACCTCATTTGGGAAAAGGAACGAGGGGGGGGGCTAGTTGCCCTCCGATTGCTTTTTACTGTTAAGAAGGAACTATAACTTTAATTTTCATTCAAATGAGCGTCATACAAAGTTTATGAAGCCATCCCTTCCATAAAAACCTTATATGCCTCCGGGGCATAACTTACAACACTTGCCTGCGGGCTCTGGGGTGTCTATGTTCACCATGGAGTTTTGTTATCTGATCATTGGACTATTTTGAATAAAATGGCTATTTCAGAATTTTGATTAGATACATTTGTGGAAAAGAGGGCGGCGAGGGGGGCTAGTTACCTTTCGGTCACTTTTGACTTTTAAAAAGGACACTAGAAATTCCGATTTCCAATCGAATGATCCCCCTCCGAAGTTTATACGGCCACCCCTTCCACATGAAGGGTCTCTGGAAAAAAATAAATAAATAATAAAGCATTGAAGCCTTATGGTCTTAACTATAGGCAACGATATAGCGTTGTCTTTGATTAGTTCTGAGTTGCATCTTTTTCCGGGAGAAAAATCTAATTCTTTGGGATAACCTTGCGAACATACTGAGCTAAGGGCTATTCCAGGGCTTTGACTTGAAAATATCAAGAAAGAAAAAAGGACTCAAACAATTTGGCTGACGATTTTCTCATTTATCTAAGTTGCTACAATTTCTATCCAGTCCACTTTTCTGGAATTCCATAGGAGTTGGCTGAAGTACCTTTAATAAACAATGGAACGAAATTGTTCATACGTGCGTGCGTCTCGCGGTGTTTAACGACGCACAGATTTTTAATAATAACGTTTGGTTCTTTTTACTGGCTTAAGTTTTTTTTACGGAATAAAATTTAAATCCTTCTCTAATAAAATATGCACGCTTTCTAAAGGAGATAAACAACAAGATGATGTTTTTCGTGGGGGTGTAACTTTTTCCCATTTGTCCCACTATTGTACGTTTACTAGTTGATCATGTTCCAATTTTGGTTTATTCAGATATGTGAAGAGGGTTAAAAATTAGCCACTAATTTTATGTAAAGATGCAAAAACAGCATTACAAATTTTTAACTATTATATATATATATATATATATATATATATATATATATATATATATATATATATATATATATATATATATATATATATATATATATATATATATATATATATATATATATATGCTGAAGCTATAATGCCAGTCTTTATTAATAAACAATATAGTTTTTAAAGTTTGATCTATGTTAAAGGGATTAGTCGTCAAAAAACACCTTTTCGATACATCCCGCAACAGTTTTGTATGTTAGGTCATTGCCAACAATCTTGTGACCATGTCCAACGTTTGGAGCATACTGGGTTGCTCCTGGGAAAAAAAAGAATTTTTTCTTCAAATAGCAAGCAATTTCGATTGTCAAAAAAAAAAAAAAAAACATTTTTATATTTTTAATTCTCCTATAAACTCTTTATACATATTGTAACATGGCTGCTTTTGAATGAGGACAACTTACTCTTTCTTGTCGTGTTTTTTTTTCATTTTTCTGTTACGTTTTTTTCATTTTATACTAGGCTAAATCTAGCAAGAGGAAACTGTTTATTCAGAACCATAAAACAAAAGATACAACTTTAAGAAAGAAACATAGTTGTAATTATATTATTGGCAATTTTTATTATAGTAACTCTAATTTTAATTTCAACAATTTCTACTCAGATTAATAAATGAAAAGATGCAATAATGAGAAACAGTGAATTTATATTCTTGGCCAAATGCCCAGAAAGTTTTTAGGTAGAATAACTAAACTCAGACGGTATTGCCAATTCTTCACCCGCTGATGTACTTCAGGCTACATTTTGAACGCTTTCCACTACGCCATGTCCCCTTAAATCAACCGTGGCAGGTGCCACCAAACGTATTTGATTTTTAAAAAGGTGTAACCCCTCGCAAGACCAATAGCACATATCTTACATCCAAATTAAACATAACTCTATTTTATTTTACTGATTTTGCCCCTTTTGTTTGGGGAACTATTCCAATTCCTTGCTTTTATGTATCTATAATTCGGACTTGTTTTTTCTGGCCAAGGGAAAGCTTATCAAAGAGATAGCGAGTGGGAAATGGGAGCGAATTACCACATTTAGGAGTTGATATTAAGAAATTTCGGAATTAATTAAGCTATTCAAATTCAAATAACTAATATTTTAATTATTAAGTTCATGCTAAGCAAATCCTGCACAAGGAGACACTGCACCATTGACCCCAATTTTGCCATCGATAGATGCATTGAAGCTTATAATAAACAAATTAATAGACACCCATGGTGTTCCATTTTGAAGCAGGAATTGTATCGCGTTTCTTGTGTAATTATTGTCGTGATTAACATACATAAATGTCGAATAAAACCTTATGTTAGTAATAAATAATTATTTATAACCATGGAACAAAACAAAAAGTAAATTGCCAACCGTTATAAATTAAGGCTCAAAAGAAATAGTCTAGCCTATTTGCGTTTTAGTAATTTGAGCTGGTGCAAGGTTTTTTTTGTATTTTTGTCATTTTGTATGTATCTTATCATTGTTTTTTTTATTGTATTTTATCTTTATTCATTTATATATTTATTTATTATCTTTGTTGATTTATTTATCTTTATTTTTTACTTATTTATCTATTTATTTATTTATATTTTTTATCTTTATTTATTTATTTATATTACATTGTATTGTTTATTGTATTTTTTATTTATATGTATTCTATCATTGTATGGATAAAACACGTATATTTTATTATGTGTTTTATCATTCTGTGTATTTTTATGTGTATATTAATATATACTTTTTATCATTTAAGGTTATTTGTTACAAAACTATCTCAGCACTGCTATCAAGACTCTCTATTTGGTAAGGCAGCAAAATCTGCTACTAATCCAAAGAAGCCAAACTATGCCTGAAAACCCATCCAAAGATAAACCCACGATCCCATAACTTCCTTACTCCCCACCTGAAAACACTTTTTAGCCACGCTTCTTGTGAAAAGCCAATCATATATTCTGCGGATTAGCACTCCCGTATACGTATGATTTCTGTATGAGGAGATTTTTAACAGGAGACAACTCCCAAGACTCAATTAAGCATGCTTTCAATGGGTGGCGATATATACTGGCGAATTGGGCATTATTCAATATATTGGCGATATAAAGCACTATATCATTCAGCCGTTAGGGGTCGGCCTAACTTGAAATATAATCTAAACTGACGAAGCTAAGACCAAAATATTGGTTTTTAGTTCGACTTTATTATTATAAAAGAGATTTTTGACTGAGTTAGATTTTATATATTTTTTCACTTCTATTTCCCTGAAGACGGTCATATAGTCGAAATAATTACTCAGTTTCTATTTTAATCACTGTCTACAGAAATTTTTGCACCAGGAAGACACGGGATTAAAGCGTGTGCAATACTCAAATAATTATTTTAAATATAATTTTATTAGTAAATATATTACTATGTAGTAAAGTAATAAAATAATAATTGTATTAGTAATAGTCATCATCATTTTCTCAGCAAATAAAGCAATTAGATAAAAGTTAAGAGAAAAATGAAAGTTTATTATTCGAGTACTCCATCAGGTCCGAGCAGTCTTGTGTCAGAAAAACTGAGTAAAGTTTGGACTTTGACGGCTATAATTTGTTTTTTAGTTTTCCAAGCTTCTTGAAATGTTGTCCTAAAACAAAAGATTTTAAAGTGTTTTTTTAACAGATATTTTAATTAATTTTACAACCATTGTACGTGTTTGATACCACCGTTGCCAGCACTGGCAAAATCATTCTCAAAGCCGCCTAGATACATTTGCATCTGCTTTATCTATTATTCGCTAAAAGACAAATGGACTTTGCCGAGGTTCTTAGTAATGCGCGGAGGGTTCAGCGTTAAAATGGATGTTTTATTTTTTATGTTTTCTTTTTTTATGTTCCTTTTTTTCGTTTTTTTTATATGTTTTTTCACTTTTGGATGTTCACAAAAAGGATGTTCCTTTTTTATGTTTTCAAAATGATTTTTTCACTATTATCCTTTTGGGCAGGAATTACTTCTGCATACTTTCTTGCATAGAGCTTCCATGTATCGAGTTTTACAAACTCGATACACCTGTATCGAGTCTGTATCTACGTTTAGGACCACGATACAGACCGCAACACAGGTATGTAATCTACTTTTACATTCCTTGATGGGCCGAACATTAGGGCTTAAAAAATTAAGCAAAAAATTTTTAAGCAAAAAATTAAGAACATTAAGCAAAAAAATTTAATAATCTTTCAAAACACAAAGCTTAAATAGAAAAAGCTTTAGCTATATAAACTGAAAACAAAATCTGAGAAAAAAAAATATTCAAATCAAAATCAAAAATTAATTTTAGTAGTGTTCATATCAAAAATTAAATATTGAGATTGGGGGAGATTAACATAGTTTATAACCTAAGGTAAAATTAAGTGAAATAAAGTAAAATAAAGTTAAATTATTTGCTAAAAAGTGGAATTAAAAATTTTCTCGAAGTAGTTCTATCAAAAATTAAATATTGAGATTGGGGGAGATTAACATAGTTTATAACCTAAGGTAAAATTAAGTGAAATAAAGTAAAATAAAGTTAAATTATTTGCTAAAAAGTGGAATTAAAAAATTTTCTCGAAGTAGTTCTTTTGTCAATCTTTATAACTGCATATTTGTTCTCTTTATATCTCCAATTTCATTAAGTACGGAAGAATAGCTTGGACTTATTTTTAGTATAACTGTAACAAGTTGCTAATAGAGTCTAGGTTATTAATAGCTGCAACGACATAATTGGGGCAACAGATACAAATATATGAAATTTAACAACTTACCCTGAAATGAGACACCAGTGTGTCTTCCACCAGCTGTAGAAACATCCCAGTGCCACAAGTCACCACCTTCTGTGCAAGTTACAAGATGGTTGGGGTAATTCTCATTGAAATGAAGTTCATTGACTGTAAATAAAAATAAATAAAAAGGTTTGATTTCTCCTTAGAATTGATTAGAATTGCATCCCTAAGAAATTTGCGATACTCTTAATCAAAATCCACTTTTGTGTTTCCCCCAAACTTTTCTTCCCTCGAAAAACCCTCTGGTGGTGCATCCCATAAGGGTTTGCCTAACCCAAGTCTATACTCTGCAACATTTCTTTAACATTTGTAAATAGTAAGGTAACATTTATAGTCAAATCTTAGAGAGGGCTATTTGTTAAACAAAATTTTAATGAATGTCACTTTGTTTCGAACGCGTGTGTCTAGATCTGGCTAATACCGATGTCATATGAAGCTACCTGCATAAAATATCTTTAGAAGCCTAGAAATTCAAGATTTTATTTCACTGTAATTTTTATTTTTAAATGCTGATTTTTCTAAAATTTTATTTTTTATTTTATTTTTCTAAAATTTTTTAATACAATTCGTTTTTAGTAAAGCGCAAATGACGCAGTAGGCTTTAGACTTTTACGGTTAGGGGGTGGGGGCAGTATCAAAACTACTGTTTGCGGTGATTTTTGTTCGTTTTAAGTTTAACTTGAATATTCAATTTAATTTTTAGTCACTTTAAGATTTATTTATTCATTTACACTAGTACATATTAGCTGTATGTTTGCTATGATTGTTTATACACTCAGTCGTTCTTTAGATATTGCTGATATTTCCTTTTCACAGCCAGCAGGCGCATAGTATGTTTTTATTGTGGTCGGCATCCATCTCAACATTTCATTAAACTTTCGCCCACCCTAAGCCGTATTGCAGACCCAGGATCAAACATTCCCACTTTTCCAATAAGCACCCTTATATGTTAACAATGGGCAATTTGCATAACTTACAGCCCTTGTCCCGTGGGGGTTTTGTCAACCCCGGAGTTACAGTTATTTGACCTTCGAACTATTTTGAACAAAATAGATATCTGAAAATTTTCATCGCTTGAACTTGAGGGAAAAAGGGCGTGGAGGGGGGGGGGGCTGATTGCCAGTTCGATCACAGTTGATTATTAAAAAAAGCACTAGAACTTCTGATTTCCAATCGAATGAGACCCCTCCGAAGTTTGTACGACCACCCCTTCCATATGAAGCGCTTCAGGAAAAAAATGTATAATTAAATCATAGGCAGCGCAACCGCGCTGCCTAAGTAAAAAAAGATGTTGGCACAATGTATTATTTATTATTTTTTGTTTTTCTTCTTTAGACCAGGGCACTTCGTATCGAAGGGGTTGTCGTAGAAACATCAAAAAGGGCTAATTCGATTGGAAATTGGAGTACCTTGTGCCCTTTTTAATAGTCAAAAGTGATTGGAAGGCAACTAACACCCCTTCCACGCCCACCATTTCCCAAGCACGTCCAATCGAAATTTGAGATAGCACTTTTGTTCAGCGTTGTTGATTTCCAGATAGAAATTATGTTTTTGAGGAGGACGCTCCCCCAAAGCCCTCAGGGCAAGGGTTATAAGCTATGCCCTGGGGGCATATAAGGTTTTTATAGAAGGCGGTGTCGTAGAAACTTCAAAAAAAGGCTCATTCGATTGGAAATTGACAAGGCTAGTTCCCTTTTTAATAGTCGAAAGTGATTGGAGGGCAATTAACCCCCTTTCACGCCCACCATTTCCCCAAACACATCCAATCAAATTTTGAGATACCAATTTTATTCAACGCAGTTGAAAGTTCTAAAAATTAGGTCTTTGAAGATGACCCCCCAGCCCTCAGGGCAAAGGTTGTAAGTTATGCCCTGGGGGTATATAAGGTTTTTATTAAAAGAGTTGTCACAGAGACTTCACAAGGGTTCATTTAATTGTAAATTGAAAGGGCTAGTGCATTTTTTAATAGTTGAAAGTGATTGGAAAGCAACTAACGCCCCTCTCACGCCCACCATTTCCCCAAACACGTCCAATCATAATTTTGAGAGAGCCATTTTGTTTAACGTAGTTGAAAGTTCTGGAAATTAGGTCTTTGAGGATGACAACCCCCTCACAGCTCTCAGGGCAAGGGTTGTAATTTATACCCTGGGGGCATATAAGGTTTTTATAGAAAGAGTTTTCGTAGAAACTCAAAAAGGGCTCATTCGATAGGAAATTGAGAGGGCTAGTGCCATTTTTAATAGTCGAAAGTGATTGGAAGGCTTGACATTTATATAGTGAAGATCTATGTGGGTTCAATGTATTATTTTATTTTATTTTTTTTACCAGGGCACTTCGTATCGAAGGAGTTGTCTTAGGAACTTTGAAAAGGGCTCATTCGATTGAAAATAGATAGGGCTGATGCCCTTTATAATAGTCGAAAGTGATTGGAGGGCAACTAGTCCCCCTCCCACTTCCACCCTCCCATTTGCCAATTATGTTTAAAAACTAAATGTTGCTTGAAGATTAAATCAGAATGCACTATGTTAATGCTAATTCCCAATAAGGCATCTCAGCAGTATCCCAAGAACGACTGAGGGTGTTATTTTCAAACTTCCGGGGCTACTTCTGCTCTTAAAATTCAACCAAATCAAAATAGCGTAAGTGTATATAAGCTATCAAAGAAAGTAAACAATTTTTTTGCGAATGGTATCAAGTTTTCTTTTTCAGCGCAACTAGAGGAGTTATGAAACTAAATTAAACACTACTATTTGTGTCCAGATTTTTAAAAGGGTGTATGTTGTTAAAAATTGCTGAAAAATTTTCTCCAGCATAAAAATAGCAGGCCAGACTATAAAGTCTTAAAAAAACGAAAAGATTTAAAGTATTATCTTCTTTTTCCCTGAAAAGACTATGTCAATATAAAACGAACAGAAATTAATTAAAGAAGACTTTTTCCACAAAAAAAGTTTTTCAAAGAAAAGTAAAGAACTTCATTAAACCAAAAATGAGCAAAAATAAAATCAAATATTCTACCAAGCGATAAACTACCACAAATCAGCATCGATAAATAAATGAAACCCAAAAACGAACAGAAATTACAATGAATAATCGTGTCAATCTCAAAACGACCAGAAATCAACATGAGTAGGGCTCAAAACCCCTATGCCTTCTCAAGGTCATAACATAATTTGCACTTTACTGAAAAAAAAATACAAATGAATGTGCATTGTCGGTTTAATATATATATTTTGATATTCAGTAATCAAAATGTTAATATTATTTGATTTATTAAAGTTATAAAAGTAAAAACATTTATATTTTGTATTACGTTATACGTTACTGCTGCCTACGATAAAACAATTTAGTACCAAGAAAGTTAAATCCAGACTTAGCCACGACACATAAATCCGTGCATGCGTGTCCATAACGCATCTCATCTTTTTTTTGTCAGCATTATTAGACATATTTACTAGTAAAATTTGTTCCTGATGTTAAGTAATTGTTTTTCACTCCTATGCAAGCCAGATCTTGGGTGCCTCTGTATATTTCGGTCATGACAGTTTCCCACCTCCCCCCCCCCCTTCCCCACAAACCTTGTGAAGAAAATTCCGTAGTTACATGTAACATGAAAAATAAAGCAAATACATTTATGAAATACCTGCAGTATCGTCACCAGCTAATACTGCCTCTGGAGCGTCAAGTTTACGTAAATCCCACACCGATAACGAGCCATCTCTATGACCAACAATGATCACATGACCTTGAGTAGGATGCTTGCCGATACATGTTGCATTGACCTAAAAAATAGCTTGCCTCAGACATCAATTAACAATTTAAGTTTCTGCCATTAATTAAAAAGATTTGACTTGAAATTTTCGACGAAACGAAGGAAAGTTCACAATCTTCTTCCAGCGAAACTAGATTTATTTTTATTTTTTCCTTGTTTATGGTTTAAATACGTTCTAAGGCCACACTGGCTATACATGACCTTTGATAAAAAACGAAAAAAATTAGCCACAGGCACAGACACAGACACATTTTTGTGTTGAGCATTGAGGACGGCATGGCGGAGGTTCTTGCCGAAATATCTACTTTGTCTTTTTGCTTCACTTTTTTGAAAGAAAAGGAAGGAAAAACAAACAATTTCTTTCAATATACAGTGTCAAACCACAAGCTGAATCTATGAAAAACATGGTTCAGTCCCACTTTCTCAAGCTATAATGAACGGAAGTTTGAGATGACCAAGTCCCATTTTACGGATGAGGCATGATAGTCCGCCAAGAATCGTACTCTTTAGCCGTCCGTCTGGTGCCAAACAAAAAGCAAGTCGTACCCAAATGGTGTGAGAAAGGGTTACAAAAAGGAGTTTAAAGGAAAATAGACCTTCACGGGAAAAGGTTAAAATTAAATTTTTGGATATACTGGAGTGGAGGGGGAGGGGTGCAACCATGTCAGCCTCAGGCGGTCATTCATCTGGGGCAAAAATGAAAAACAGGTTGCCCCAATGGGTATGGGAAGAGGCTAAAAATAGGGTCTTAAATGGAATTGGAAGTTAATGGGAGAGTAAGTTGTTAATAGTTCTGGTAGTGGTTACAAATTGCTTACATTAGAAATAGCCAAATGATCTGTTAAAAACCACAACAAAAAGCAACAGTAACAGAACAAAAGACAATATGTTTAAATACGTAAAAAGCCTGCAATCCTGTTACAAATTTCCTACGATAATCATACTTCTTCCTGGTCCATAAGCATAAACGTTTCAACGGCTTTCCCATTAGTTGACCGAACATCCCAAATATTCATCAATCCTCGACTGTTTCCAGTGAGTACTGTGGATTCCCCAGCAGCAATGATGCAAGAAATTGAGCATAGATCCGACGAAACTAAAAAGGAAAGCAATGAGCGATACAAAGGAGGAACATTAAACAAAGAGAGTTTTCTGTCATTAAAGGATTATGATTAATTTATTCACAACAAATTAAACAAAACCTGAAATAATTAACACAAACATGACCAACACACACATTTACTTATTTATTGATACAATATCAGATAATGAACTTGGAATAAAGAACAGAAAGAGAGAAAAAATACAAGCTTGGTTATTTATAAAAATAGCATCATTCGCTTGGCCTAGGGAAGAGAGACAACACAAGAAAAAATGAGTGAAGCGTTCTTAAGCTATGTTCCGACTGCGGATGGTACGATTTATCAAGTGAATACGGCCAAGCGATCTTGCTGTTTTTTTGTTTCAATTTTTTTTGAGTTATGCTTGTCATGTATTTTCGCATTATTTAACGTCCAAAGAGAAAAAATGTAAAGTTTGAGCATCCTAGGTTTAGGGACTCCATAATATGTTAAAAGCTCCGAAATTACGCTTAAAATTAAGCTTGTCTTTTCGATACTGAAGCCTTTGTTTTCTTTAAATTGAAAATTATTTCCTTTTAACAATGATTTAAAAAAATATGAACGTTTTATGATGTAACTATTTCTCTAGATTTCTTAACATTGTTTTTTTTTTCTTACTGACTTGACCTTGATCATCTTGCCCGTTTGACCTTGTCCTTGTTATCACTAAGTTTCCTTTATTTATTGCTACACAGTACAGTCTGAACTTATACCGAAAAGAAGTTAATCCAGAACTTAAACCCAGAACCAAAAAGAGTTTTCTTCTGCTTTGTTTGAGTTTACTGAAAAAAGTTAAGTTTTTTTTCAGCACTGAAGACAGCTTGGCGGAGGTTGTTGCCGAAATATCTGCTTTTATCCTTTTCGCTTCTTTTCTGTCCACTGACTGGTATTACCCTAGTTTTTTCGATTATTATTTTTTTGAAATTAAGGTTTTTTCTGTTTGCCGTACGTCACGTATAGACAGCGCGGTCTTAGAATGTATTTAACCCAAAAGAAATTGGCATAAGGAAGATTCCCAGGGTAATCCCCCTTGTTATCAAGATATTTCTTATGTACATTGTTGAGAAATGATAATTTGGGAGGATTAAACGTTATAAGTGCGTCTGCGTAATACATATTCATCAGAAAATTGATTAAAGAGGACAATATTTTTTTTTGACTAAAATATTAGCAGTTTTATTTGGTATCAACCCCATTCAGTTGGATCGGAATGATATCCTCCTGGAAAAAAGTATGTAATAGCTCAAGTCTGGGGACTACTTGCGGAGACACAAAAAAGAATTCTGAAAACTGGTTTAAAATAACCATAAATGCTTACTTATCTGGCTATAATTACCCTCCCTTTCTCCACTGAAAAATACCGTTTCTAAGAGTCCAGCCGCTGTGCATAAATGATTACTATGATTTAGAGAATAAAAAATTACTAAACGTTCGAGTGTATACAATGTAAGTGTTAGAGGTGTGAAGGGTACTGGAGGTGAATATTGAAAAGTTTGAGATTTTATCAATTTGTTTAGAAGAGAACAAGACTCGTCAAAATCCTAAGAACTAGCGGTTTTAAAACACAAAGATTCATGTTATTTTTAGGCTATTTGTTATTTTTATTGATTTTGTGGGATTCAAGCACATTTTTATTGTACCTCGTTTTTTTCATATTTTAAACGAGCATCCCCAGCCATCCCTGTTGAGGAATATCCGCCATGTCTGCCACAACTTTCCAAGGTCTTTCATAACCATAATTTACAGCTGAAAACACTGAGGTTTCTAGAATCATATCCTTTGTTCTAAAACTTATCTTACTGTTCTTCTAAACTTGCTTCAACAACAACAAAAATTATATTTGCAAGCATATTGATTTGTCACTTCTGGGTTTTGCAGATGATCTTTTAAATCTATCTCGGTTGCTTTCTTCATTAGAAAATAATTTCTCGCGTCTTGAAAAAAGTTATGCTGATATTGGTTTGCAGTTTAATGTAGAAAAGTCTGCTGTTTTGTTTTTTAATTGCCCAGAAGATAATGCTACAGTCAGGCTTGGTGGAATTACCGTAACACCGTCTAGTCACATTACGTACCTTGGTCTCCCGATTGGTCGTAATCTTCGAGAGGCCCAGTCTTTGCTTATTGAACACCTTTCTAAAAAAGTGCACATTGCCTATGCGGGTATTATCACTAGCCGTCATAATTCACGTCATAAATATCTGGCTCGTTTTTACAATGCAGTAGCTTTGCCTCTTGTCTTGTACCTGTCTCTTTTTTGGAAGCTCCTGAGTACACAAAAAAAAGCAGACATGAGGTTGGTATTTTCAAGCATGCTCAGTATCTATTTCAAGCACCGCCTTTGGTAGAAACCACCATATTGTTGCGAAATATGGAATTGTTGAGCCTCTGAGTGCCCTGGAGGAGGTAATTCAGAATTACGTGAAAAAACTAGAGCTTCTGGATCACGAGTGGGCCCACCTTCTCAAATAGTTGTGTTATTATGTAGTTCTTTCTGTTTGTATTTGTTTTTCTTGCCAGTTTTTGCTTTTTCTTTCTTTTCTAGTTTGTGCTCTGTCTTTTTCTGTTGATTGTAAGACAGGTTATTAATAAAATTCATTCATTCATTCAAAAAAACACACTGCGCCTTGGCTATTCTATTTTTTTTTATAGAATATCTTCCTCACAAAACTCTTGTGGGACTTGTAATCTATACAGAGCTAACTAGCGATAATAAATCAAAAGACACTGTGTTCCCAAATAATAAAACGGCGTAACTGCAAGATCTTCAGAAAATCTTTGGGTATGAAGTTGAAACTTTCAGGGATACAGAATTTACATACTGAATGATGATTCTAAACTGCAAAATTCCCTTTAACGCACTTTAAAATCGAAAATCTGGTATTCTTAATTAGAGTCATTAACAACATAAAAATTTTAAGTATTAAATCCTTAAAAGGACCACGTATTTGCACCAAAAGAGCTGCTGGTAGTACAGGACTATATTAAGATAATCATACGTTGTTCAATTTAACACTTTCATATTATCCGTAATTTGTGTTCTTTTGAAATGTCTAAAGATCAAGTACAATAAGGTGGCTATTGCCCCCCCCCCTTCTTTTTATTTCCTATTTTAGTGTTATTATACAAAATTTTAAGATATTTGACAGTATATGCGGAAGAAATTTCATTTGCTCCTGACTTAAAATCTTTTACAGAGTTTTAAGTATATTCATTTAAATTAATTAGCCAGTTAAAATCCAACTTATCTCGAATATATTCCAAATCTGCTAGTTCCACAAGGGAATATTATGTTTGCAAATTTAAATTTAGTCTACCTAAACCAAACATAACTTGGCTTTGTTGCAAGTGTGAAACAGTGTCACACTTCAACAGCTAGTGCTTAGAGAAAAAGGTATGGTAATTTGTAAAAACAACATATCAGACGTATATACAAAAGGTTATATTTGTTATCATTACTACCTTTTTTCATTATTTTAAGCAAATTTGTGTGTGTTTTGGATGGGTCAGCAGAAACAAAAACATTTCTTTTTGTTTGGTTACAACACTGTAGACTGTAGCGTCTTCTTTTTCCAAACATGATACACATTTGATATCGTGCGTATCGTCCCTGGCAATATGCGTCATAACCTTAAGCTCATAACCTTAAGTTCAGCTTCCTTAAGCTCATCGTAATGTGTAGATCGGAAACAATGGTCATTCTGCGTGCGTGAAGGCGGAGTATGAATCTTGTGTGGTTTTAAATCTGTTTTACATTTTTTTAATGGAGAGTATAGCCTTTGTCGATACTGTATATTCTGTCTACTGTGGGTTACAGTTATGAAGCCACAAAATAAGCAGGATACCAAGAAATAACAGGTTGAATCTCGCATAGGAGGTGTGTTTGCCAGAAAATGTTGAATGGAACGCGTCAGCACTCAGAAGCAGTGGTGTTTCTTTCAATTCTTTCAAGAGAAGAAGAAGAGGCGTGCAAACAGGTTATAAGGCCGAAGTCAAACCCCTTGCTATTTTATTTTTGTTGTTATAGAATATAGTTTCAACATGTTAAATAATAAAATATGTCCGACTTTTTTAGTTAAATACTCTCTTGTGTGGGACACTTTCTTTTGCTAAATTATATCCTAATTTATTATATTATATAAAGATAGAAACATTTCACTTAAAGGCAGACACCACATTTTGGTAATTATCATGGGCGTAGGCAGCATATTGTTTAGGGGGGGGGCTGTCGATAGTGTGATGGAGGGCATTTTATCAACTGCTTTTCCAACCATCTGCTTTTCCAGCACTATCTAATGTAAATTTGAAGGTCTAGGGGGGCGGGGCAGCTGCCCCCTGCCCCCCCTCCCTACGCCCATGGTAATTATCAAACAAACACAACTTAAAAACAATAGGGAAATTTTTGTTTCCAAGACAGTGCAATTGTTTTTAAGTTGTGTTTGTTTGATATGGAAAGGCAGTGTGGTCTTCGTCAATATTTACATGGTAATTATATAATTTACAATTACCAAATGAAAATTTTTTAGGTCATTAGTGACTTTTAACTACCGCAAATATAATCTTAAAAATTTATCCACACAAATCATTGCATCTTAGCACAAACCTGGTCAGTATATCGATTTAAAAACTTCATAATCTGAGAGCAAAATTATCCTATTCCGTAAGAAATCAAAATTTTGTGGACCTTCTACCGTTTAGCATAATTTTTGCATTCTTTTAAATAACATATATGAATACTCTTCTAAACTGCCCTCTTTTGCTTAGCAACAGAAAACTCCGGTTCATGCTAATCGACACATCATCACATTTCCTGCGAGAAAAACTACCCTACGAGCTAAATTATCCAATTCCACTCATTTGTTTTCACTATCATTAACGGCCGAAGAGAAACTGAGCTGATAAAATTTTATTAGCTGGACTGTGAAACGTTCAAAATGAAGCTTTCGAAATCCTTCTTCCTGTTTTTTTTTTGGAATGAGCTTTGGAGCAGTAGGACAATTTTGCTCCCAGGTCGCGACTTCTTTTAAAGCGTTGAGTTTTAATATTAATTTTTAATTTCATTCGTAATCTGTTATGTCAATCCGATTAACAGCTGACAGTAGTCAGTTCATATGACTATGAAACTTACTAAATTCTCTAACAGGACGATGTCGATCTTCTTGAATTACGCATATCCTAGAATCCTCGCCAACTGTCACAAGATGATTAACAAGTGATGAAAATCCGGTGCAAGGGACACTTTTCGACCTGCAGAAAGATTAATCATGATAATGGATGTACAATTCCAACCAGATTCATATGAAACATATGCTTCTTACCTGAGAATATAGTACATAACATAATGTCAAACATCAAACATACTAAAGGGATATACTGTTGAACGTAATTCTTCTACTTATAAGTTCAACTTTGCTACAGAAAGATTGATCCTGATAATATATTTACAATTTTTGACAGATTTACAAGATATTTGAGCCTACTCAGACCTCTTACCTGAGAACATAGTGCATAATATTATGGCAAACATCAAACACACTAATAACATGTACTTTTTATCGTAGTTTTTCTACTAATAAGTTCTAATTTGCTAGGAATTCAGTCTTTTTATGATATATTAAAGCGTCTTCCCTCTTTTTTCAAAGGTTAGTTGTCCTTATTTTTAATGAGCATGGTAAATATGCCTTGCAACATTGTCCAGTGTTGTCGAATAGTAATTGTGCGGTTATGACAATAAAATGGCTAGTTAATTTCCGGAAAAGTATTCAATACAACTAAAGATACTTTGATGAGTCCTAGGAAAACCTTTTTCAAAGGGATTGGTGGAGGGCCATCTCCAGAATGGAGGGCCACATGTTATGTGCACATTCTGATCAAGCATACGAAATGACACAGATTATGTGTGCAAATATGTTTTAAAAGTGTTCAATAAAAAGTAATAACCATTCAAAACAAAGTAGTATTGATCGTCTTAAGCACTTTTTAGTTTATGCGGTTATTGGTAAGTCACAGCTTAAATGCTTATCATGCACATTTGCAGACGGAATTTATTTCAATTTAGAATTGAAATAAGTATAAACATGCACCATTTCGCAACCTCCAATTCTGCAGATATCCTTGGTAAACACCTGAAAAAGAAACTATATCCCATCTTTTAATCATCTTCCCAAAGGGATAGACTATTTCTTTTGGAATCATTTATTTCATTCCATTCCATAAAAATACACAATAACTATTGTGATATAAAAAGCCCAATTCCAACTATAAACAACGTAATTAAAGAAAAAAAAATAGGTAAAACCTGAAATGTTCCTTACAAAATATAAAATTAATCCTCTTTTATAGATGCCATCAGTCATACTTCAATACAATAAGTGAATAATTTTCTATAGCTTTGCAATTTGGCAACATCGTAAATTGGAAGTTGAAGCAGCTGTCCTTATTTCTGAGTTTGACGATGAACAAATGCATATTGTTAAGCTTGAGAGCTTAAATAATGTATTCAGGTCAAATATGATAAACGCATTCTTTCTCGGGCATAGATGAAATAATATAACGCGTAGCATACACGGACCTTTTAAAGGATAGTTAAACTTAACTTCAATCAAGAGATATTCCCAGAATATTCCCATTCCCATTAGTTTGACTATTACATAGACTAAAGTCGTTCCAAGAATGTTAGGAAGTTAAGGCATACCCCTCTTCCTGAATAAAAATACTTAAATAAATACATACACTTTTCAGTTATTTAATGACTAAAACAATAAACTATGAAGTGTTCTGATGGAAGCGTAGTACCAGTTGAAACGACAATTTTTTTAAGACAGTGAAAACTCAAAAAACCTTTTTAATACAAAATTAATAACGGAAGTCTAAATTTTTCAGCTTCACATCTAGAAGCCCTTATCAACGGTTGAAAAAATATATGAACAAGAAAAAAACTAGCTTAAACAAAATATGAAAAACAAAGAAAACACAAAATTGCTATACAAAAAAGAGAGACGAAAGGAAAATCAGTCTTTGTTTTTTCTTTTTTTCTTTTTTTTGCATAACCTTTGTATATTTTTTTTGTTTTTTTGTTCTGTTTAAGCTAGCTTTTTCTGTCTATATGTTTTTCCCCGTTGATAAAGGCTTGTAGATGTCAAACCGAAATATTCGGACTTTTTATTATTTATATTGTTAAAAAAAAATATTTTTCAATGTCTTAAAATTTTACCCGTTATAAATTTATTTTCGTTCAAATTGTAAATAGATAAGCACTTTGGTATAAAAAATTATTGAAGCATAGTATCAATACAGCATTTCAGACACAAAATATTTTTTCAAACTTAAAAATTATTTCAATCTTCTTCTGAAGGGCTGTTGCCATCCAGGAAAACTTTTGTACGATTTTATGCGAGTAACTAGTTTTAGACGTAAGCAGTATTAGCTCGTCACGGCATTTTAGTTGCCCAGACAAGAAGGGCAAGTTTCAGCTGTTCTATCAAGCGATTCATTGACTTCGATAAATTCAATTCTTATTGGGCACCTACGCAATATTTTCGTCATTTTACATTACACAGCAGCAGGACCATATCCAGTATTTTTGATCATGAGAGGGGGTGGGGGATTTTTTCGGGGGGATACAACAAAAAAATTTAAAGCGCATCAAAAATTTGTTTATAGATAGACCTAGATAGATAGATAGATCTATTCACACGAAAGTCTTATTTGGACGGTGGGGATACAAAACAAACAAAAAAAAAACGTAAAATGACACAACACTAAAACTGACTATTCAAGAAAACCTTCACGATGCCTCATGCCTACCCGGACGAACGTTCCGATATCATTTATATCTAAATAACCCCTGCTTTTCAAAATTTACAAAATCCAATCTTTCCCCCGACCTCCCTACCAAATATTTCCAGCCGCAAATCCCTCAATTCCTTACATTCCCCTAAAAAATGAGTCAAAGACTCGTCCATCTCTCCGCACATAGGGCAACTGTAAGGACCATCCCTCAATCTATCCCTCCCACAATATTTACTTCGTTCTCCAAGAGGCATAAAATTGCCCCTTAAAGACAATACCCATTTTCAATCTTCAGGACTTCATCCCATTTTTAGATTAATTTCTTCGCCTTAGTTCTCCTTGACCTCCGCATATATCCTCAGGTACGGGGCTATATGCATTTTTGTTTCACTTTATCGAGTCGGACAGAATTTTTTTTTTTGGGGGGGGGGGGACAAACCCCCTACACTCCCCCCCCTGGATACGACCTTGCACACCAGCAACAACCGTTTAAATTTGTAATTAAATCCATTCGATACAACACAAACAGCCATTGAACAGATAATCATGTGCGAACGTAACGGTTATTAAATTGCTCATTGATGTAATTGATGAATACTGTTAGTCACAGCAACTTATTTGCGCGTAAACATAGAGGAAGACGGTTATCTATCTCAACGGAAAACGGCTCTACTCAGCACCAAAAAAAAATAAGCACATACATCTATACATGGCTTGTCTACAATGCGTTAGGAAAAGATTTGTCACACCATCTACTATATCCACTGACTAACACTGTAAATAGTTTTTTCAGAAATGTTCTAAAACTTCTCCAATTACACAAATTATGGCGTTAAAAAACGCATAATGCACAAAACTATATATCGTGAACATATAAAAGCATAAGAAAAAAAATAGTAGGAAATACATGGCTTTCTATTAACAAGGAAATTTTTTGTGTTAGCTGCATGGATATTCAGGACCCTATCTGCAGCGTAAACTGTGGTCTAGGGCGATATTTTTACGTTCCTGCATCAAACCCTTTCCAACTGGTTGATAGTTTAGTTCTCCTGGGAAGTAGGCCTTGGCAATATAATTCCCAAGATGTGAGCCATATTTTAAACCAAATTTGATTTTAATTTTTTATCTAGGTAACAGCCTATCTTCTAAGAATCCTGAAATATTCATAGAGTCCTCTGTGCAAGTTTTGATATGTCATTTTTGTTCAGTTCCACGGTTCTAATGTGTCATCATGAGAGGACACACTTACTATCAGTCGATAGCATAGATTCAGATTGATCATGCTGTCAAACTACATTTTTGGGATTTGCTGTGCGTTTTTTTTTAGATTAAAAAATAGTTGAAGATTTGGAAAGCATCCGAAAATAGGATTTTTTGCTTTGTTTTTAAATCAAGTTTAGATTGTTCCCTAAGAAACAATCCAAGTAATGATTCTGGATCGGTAAATGGATAGATCAAAAACTGACAAGCCCACTGGAGTAGCTACTACATCTAGTCTTTTGGTTCAAGCTACAGCTGTAGGTTAGTCACAAAATCACATGTTTGAAAGTGTTCATGATTCTCCCGTTTTCAGAGCAAACTGTCTCAAACATGGCTCAAACAAGCCTTCAAATTCTAAAATTGGTATATGGTTTCTATTTCAAAGGTTTTTTATTTCCAAAAGTCGGGGAATGCAAAAAAAGGGGCTTGAAAAAATCTTCTCACACTCTAATCTTGGTTGTAAGTTCATTTCTGAAAGTTTCAGTGACCTTCTGTTGACGTTTTGGTTGCAAGGAAACTCATTGTTATGGAAAGGCCCAGGGAGGGGAGGGGTTCTAGAAGCTCAAAAATGTTTTCCCAAGACCTAGTCCGGCAAGTAAAACGAGTCCTCAATGTTAATTCACCTAACACAACAACTTCGAGTTACCTGTTAGCATTCAGACAGTGAAGGTCTCCGGGTGCGAAATGAATTTGGATTAGCTACGTCACTTGCCCAAAGGACGCAGCTTCGATAAACAATTTGGATAATAAGTTTTGGCTGATTGCGATTGTTGAAAGTGGGCCCTAAGTAATATCTGGATATTACAAATTACGGGCCTTTGCGAGTAAATTTCTTTTCATGACTTTTTAAGTATTTTCGGAATTGTGCGGCATTATTGTTGAAAAAATAAAAGATGGCTACATCACTAAAAAAAGAGCATTTTGACCGGCGAATGGATGAGTTAACTGCTACGGATTTCGATGCTACAACAAGAAAATAAGGTTTTGAAGACAGAAAATAAGCTGTTAAAATTGGAACTGATTAAGGTGAAATCGTCTGCACTTCGAGTGGATTTACATACACGGAGAAACAATATTCTGCTTCACGGGATCGATACGCCAAATGAATCTGAAAATCTTCGTGATACAGTAAACAATTTCTTCGGAAAAAAACTCGGGATTGCAGATCCTGATCAAATAGGTATCAATGTTGCGTATAGGGTTAAAAAATTAACCCCGTCTGATAATGGTGTTGGCCCTACTCTGCGGAGCGATAGGAAAAAAAACAGTTGAGCCTATTTTCGTGCAGCTCAAGAATTATGATCACTCATTGATTATTAAAGAATGTGGTAAACTAAAGAAAACGGACTACACCGTGTCAACTGATTTACCTGCTGAATTAGGAAAGCGAAGAAAGGAATTATTGGCTCTCGGTTACAAGCTAAAAAATACAAAGGGAGCAGAGAAGGTCAGTGAGACTCGTGTGGTCCAGCGTAATGTGAAACTCTGGCTGGAGACAAAAAAAGTCAAAAAGCTCACAGCAGTGGGTTAAATACGATGATGACTGTTTCGATCCACTAAAACTGTTTGCCAAAAATGACCCAGAGGAGGTTGTTTCCGACCAGTAGTTTTGTCATTTTTTTTTTGCTCCGATATTTATTTTTTATGTATGTGATATCGTGAGAAGTTTTTTGAATTATTGTTGAGGCCGCACAGTAATTCTGTATTAAGTTGTATGGCAGAGAAGGATGTAAAGCGAAAATTTAGTTTTCTTCTTTTTTTGTTTCATGTTTGTTCAATTTTCTTTTCTCTTTTTTCATGTTCACAACATTCAAGGTATATAGTTGGTTTTTGATTCCTTTCAGTGTTATATAAAGGAGTTCAATCGCATATGTTCATTGTTTTTTGCTCCTCGCTCTTCTGGAAATTTCACGACGAACCGCCGATTGCAGTTGGTAAATGATGACTCTTTCTTCAGCTTCATCCCCGAGAGGTATCAGAGATTTTGATATAGATAGATTAAAGAATTTAGAAGAGTCTTCTAAATTCTTTCTTCTAAATTTGTCAGCGACACATCAGACCACTTCCCCATTCATGCAACACTCGCCCTTTCAGAGCCAGCTAAGATAAGGTCACGAATCAACCCTATGTTACCGATTATATGTTTAACAGAGGAAAACTTGATGAATTTAAAACAAGAACTAGAGCAATTAAACTGGGATAACGTAATTCAAGATGTAAACGAAGCATTTGGGTCATTTCACTCGACGTTCTTGGATGTATACAGAAGATGTTGCGTGAGAAACCCGAGAACTAATAAACTAAAAAAAGACCAGCCAATTAGCCCCTGAATGACAGATGGTCTTCTGGCCTGTGTGAATAAGAAAAACCACCTTTGGGGAGAGTATAGACGCTTTCCGAGCTTAGCGCGGCTAGAGGAGTATGAGCAATACAGGAAAGTCCTTCGGACTGTGTTACGAAGAGCAAAGCGTGGCTACCTGCAGCAAAAGCTGACGGAAAGCGGGAAGGATGGTCGAAAAGTTTGGCAAATTATCAACTCGGTACTATGGCCAACCACTAAGTCTTCCACATTACCAGCGAAATTGGTCGTGAATGATGAAGAAATTACCGAACCTACACAGGTTGCCGCATCGCTGAGTACATTTTTCGCAAATATCGGCGATACCACAGCAAATTTCGTCGAGATACCATCTAAATCATACAAAGAATACCTTGGCCCGAAGTTTATGAAATCAATGGCAGTGAGTCCTGTAACACCAGGTGAGCTCGAATTACTCGTAAAAAACTTGAAGGGCTCTTCTGCTTCAGGTTTCGACCTGGTCCGCACAAAGGCACTGAAAGCAGTAGTGACGACCATTGCTGAGCGGCTAACTTACCTTGTAAATCTTTCATTGGATAAAGGGGGCTTTCCTGAAGGCATAAATAATACCTTTTCACAAAGGTGGATGTCATGCAGACACAGCAAATTACAGACCAATCTCAATCTTATCAGTTTTCTTGAAAGTCTTTGAAACGCCAATGAAAAACCAGTTTTACCAATATTTAGAGGCCAAAGGCTTTTTTAACAGCCGCCAATTCAGGTTTAGGGCTGGCCATTCAACCGAAGACACCCTTACTTCACTAAGCTTATTCGTAAACAGAATCCTAGATTCGGGTGCTTTACCTGCAGCAGTTCTTCTAGATATTAAGAAAGCGCTTGATAGCATGCACCACAAAATATTACTAGGAAAGCTGGATCAAATTGGAGTTCGTGGCAAAGTCCTAGACTGTTTTAAGTCACACCTAGAAAATCGTCAAATTTGCACAGAAAATGACCATGCGAATTAGGTTCTAGTTTACTGTAGGGGCGCAAAGGACTCTAAACTGGTACAAGCATTGTTTCTTATCCATGTAAACAATCTTCAGAGAGTATTGATTTCTGTAAGTTATATCCGTTATTACTGCAAACTATCTCACCCAAAAACGACGCCGGGGTCTATAGTAGAAGCCGAGGACGAACTAACGGCATTTGCGGATGACTCACTTATGGCAAGCTCATAATGGAACATCAAGTCTCTCAAAACGAAGCTACAAGACATTCCTGAAGAAACGTGCCTGTGGATGGACGCAAATCGTCTAGTCATCAACAATGACAAATCGAGTGTTTTATTTTTTTCACGTATAGATTCGCTGGCTCCAGATGTGATTGGTATTGAAACCTCTCGTGGACTTATCAAGAGACCAGAAAAAGGACACGTTCGTTACCTAGGGGTTGTAATCGACAAAAACCTCTCGTTCAGACACCACATAGCAAGTGTCGAGACGAAGCTTTCAAGGAACCTTGGAATCTTGAGAAAACTCAGTCACCACTTCCCTAAAAAAATACTGATCCTGATTTACAATGCAGTTATCAAGCCTCACATTCAATATTGTTCTACAGTTTGGCAATCTAATTTCAAGACACATTTACAGACACTAAATTCACTTCACAACAAAGCACTTCAAATTTTCGGCCCATGACTGAACAGGCTATCAATGGCATCACTTTCCACACTACCTTGCACCGTTTTTTGTTTTAAATATTTCTCAGGAACACTCCCATCACCATTTAAAGGCTTATTCACACTAGCATCACAAATCCAGAGTTTGAATACACGGTCTTCATAAGACATTTATATACCCCAGACGCCGACAGCTATGTCGTAATTTTTTCCTGGAATTGCGTATACTAGAGTGAAATGCACCTCCGCAGGAGCTGAAATCATATATATCTATAGGCTTTCTTCAAAAGAATATGAAAAAATATCTGAAAGATTAAAAATTTATTTACTAGATTTATTTTATTATTATTATGTTTAGAATTTTTTTATATTGTTATTATTTATTATATTTTAGTTTGATACTTCAAGGGGTGTGAGCGGAGGAGAAGTTGTGTTGAATTTATTGTTTTTTATGGTGGTTCGGGGTGGAAATTGGAGAGGACAGAAGGCCACGCTGTACTTAGAGTGTGCAATTATTACGGGCCCAAACGTGCATCAATTCACAAGGAACTGAGTTAACTGTATTTTTATATTTTATTTTTTAATTAAAACCCATACTGAACTTGAACTTGAATTTGAACGAAAAACCATAATATTCTGTTTTTACCAGAAACGTATTTAGAAGTTCCTAACAAAATTATTTACTATAGCTTGATCGCTTATAAGACACAATAACAAGACAGGATTGTTCTATTACAGGCTAACACTGGTTATTTTCATTTCACTTTCAAGAAATATGGCAATGGTTATGCAGGATCCCGTCTCTAGGAGAGAGGGGGAGGTGTTATCTTTACAAAGAAAATAACACTAATTTAAACAGTTTTTTACAGAAGATCGCAAAGTAGGGAAATGACAGCAAAATAAAAACTCAAGGATTTGTTTCGAAAGGCTTTTAACGTTTGGGCTTGTGATGTCAAAATGTTCCCAACATTTCAACAACTTCTCTGCCTTTTGTTTATCTCGAACATCAATTTTTTGCGGAAAGCGTAAGGTGCTACTAGGCAGCAAGCTAATTTTCCAACTATAAAAGATTAACATTCAAAAATACGAAGTTTACTCAATTCTACTATGAAAAGGACAAGCTTTTAAAGCAATTTTTTAAATAAAATTAAGGAAACTTGATTTTTTAAAATTCCTGTAGGTCCCGAGTTTAACTCCTTAAAGTGTTCATCAAATTTCTTTTCGTACGGTGCAGTTTTTAATTTTCTTTTTTTCTTTCTACCTTCTAAAAAGAAAAGTTTACTCACAAAAGAACACAGCCTAGTATATTCAAACTTATATAGCACATAGAATCTTTGTGTCACTGAACACGATTACAGAAAAAAAAGGCAGCATGTTATTTTTCCAGCTATAAAAAATTGATATTTACGAACAAAACGGTTACTCAATTCCGTTATATAAAGGACAAGTTTTAAAGCGAAAAATTTTCAAATACTAAGGAAACTTGATGAAAAATTACTGTAGATCCCAAGTTTAACTCCTTAAAGCTTTTTTCAAATTTCTTTGTTCTGTGCAGCTTTTATGTCTCTCTTTTGCTTTTAGCTTCTAAATAGAAAAAGTTTACTCATAAAAGAACACTATATAATATATTCAAACCAGTGTCCTATAGAATATAGAATCTTTTAGCCACTAAACACAATTATAGAAAAAACTACTTACCCTATACGATGTAATCCTTTCCAATTGTTTTTCTCTTTTATTGACGAATGATCTGTGTCTAATGAAGCAAGAATAATATTACCTGAAGACGTCGAAAAGCAGAATAAGGAATTATTGATCCACTGAAAGATAATATACTTTAATAAGTTCAGGTAAAATTAACTGATATATAGTAATTGCTCTAAAAAAAAGCAAAAAACAATAAGTAATTCAATGATATAAATTAAAAAACACTTATTTCTTGGTTCAAGTTCTATCCTCTGCATTTTTATAAAAAATGCTTTATTTTCTATTAATTGCTAATATAGTGTTATATGCGCAGGAAACACAAATCGCAGCGAAGAGATCCGAAATCAAAAATGCATTTCAGGCTCACATTTTCGTGTAGGTTTCTTTTCTACGTCCAAGTCAAAGAATATGGGTAACGTAACTTGCAAGAGCGGGATTTGACACCAGAGTTGACGAAAAAAAAATCATAGACATTATTTACCGTTTGGCATTTCTTGGCTTTTTTTCAGTGTAATAATAATAAAAAAATAATTTAACTGGTGTAATTGGTAAAAATAGTGTCGTAAATGATAGAGCAGTAATAAGCTGTAAATTGGCAAAAGATAGTGTTGTAATAAGCATTGGTATGCTCTTTTTTTCATATACTAGCGCCAGTTTGCACTCTTAAAAGTTACTCATTGTCTTTGGTCCAGATGTCCTTTTTATAACAAGCTCTTATCGATTAGGTTTGTATATTCGTTTGAATTTGGCCCAATTAAAGTTTCGGGGTAGATAATTTCCGAGACCACACTGCCTTTCCATGACGGTGAATAAAAGTTCAAATAGGGATAAAATCCTTTTTATAGACAGTGATGATGATAACAGTGATAGAAATTTACTACTGATGAAAACTTCTAAAAATGATAGAAGTTTTACTACTGATGACGGTCACTGCATATGTGATCAAATATCTGGTATTTTTGTGAATTTCTATCACTGTTATCATCATCACTGTCTATTAAATGTATTTTATCCCTATTTGAACTTTATTTAAAGTAAAGTTTAGGGGATTTATTAATCCCCATGAAAACTATTATCCCCAGCTTTAAGAAACAACAACTAGTTCATTGATTACTCTTTTTAAAAATTATAACTAAATTCACAGATACAACTTCAAAAAAGAAAAAAAAATACACTACACAAATTCCATCGTACGTAGAGTTTAAAATAATCCCTATGTACCCAAAATATGGTACACCTAATGTTTACCATGTAATTTTATAATTCAAAAATGCACAATCGTAACATGTTTGATATAGAAGCAAAAATTGTTGTAGAAAGCAAAAAATAAAGCATAGGAAAATAATGGCAATATTTTTGCTGTTTTAGACTATATTTTTACCTGGAAAAACTACGACGAAAACTGGTAGAAACAAGTTCAAAATTAATCAAAGTAGCATGAGAAAACATTTGAGAAGAGAGTAGTAAGAACAAAATGCAAAACTCAAGGTCGAGAGATTTTGGAGGAGGGAACAAGAACATCACTACTTGCATACAATGGTAACTCTTAAGTTACCATTAAGCAATTAAAGTTTTATTCCTACTATTATTGTTAATAATCCTATCACTAACTTGCGTTTACGAACGGAAGTTTCTATGAATTAATTTGCGTCTACAAATGTCCATGTAAGAGGAATCAGATCAAGCATTTACTATCTGAAAATCATATCAGATAAGTGGAGAGGCTTTAATTTAATTTTAGCTCGGCCCGCTTTTGGGAAAGATGAAGGAGACCTCAAATGCGACTATGCTGCTTGTTTTCAACTCTAAGCGTCTAAATAAAAATGATCGCTTTTCCAAATCACGTTTCTTCTTTCTTATGAGAGCTCTTCGTAAAAAAAAAAAAAAATGGCGAAGCCGTATTAGCCAAATAAGTTATAAACGGCTCTGGAAAATTAAGTTGATCATAGCCATAAATGTAACGGATACACCCAGTCATTCACTGGACGTGTCTGTCAGTATGTTGTCTATACATGATAGGAAAAATAAATAAACTTAGAACCTACTTTCAATACATCTCAAGCTTTTGGTCTGACCAAGAGGAGTATATACTTAAAGTATTAAATGAATAAAATTATAAATTAATTATTAAATTAATTATAAAATTATAAATTATAATTAATTAAATTAATAAAATTATAAATTAATTTCAAAACACAGTAAATAAAAAACAGGACGCAAGGAAGAGATAAAAGAAGTATTAGAATCCCTGTCTGTACTTGATTGAAGTGATGTTTTTCCGGTCGGTTGGACAATAAGACATTTTTAACCAAATATTCAAGTCAAAACAGTGCAGAAACATTGTAAGTAAAAACTTGTAAGCTTATACGCTAGAATATTATTTAGAAATGCATGGCGTGTTTTAAGTTCAAAGCCAAGAACCTTTCAGCAATTTGAGCTTCAATATCAAGAACATTTTGCAGTAAAATCTAATAGGTATTCATTTTATTTTAACAAATTAGAAATCTTACTGCTATATCTTTATACCACAGTTTATAGAATTAGCAGTATGATCATACCCTATCTCACCCATTATAAAAACCCGAACCAAGGTGTGAGTGCTCCAGAAAACGTTTCTGCAGATATAAAAATAAGCGACATTAGATCTTTTCATGGGTAGACAATTCAGATTTGTCTTGGACACGAAACAAGGAGACAACGGCTATTACGAATAATGCACTTTGTAACCATTTCTCATTGATTGATGATAACAGACTAACCCGCTAATGCAGAAAGAAGTGGGAGGAGTTTTTTGTTCGTACCGAGAATGAAGACCACAAATAATCTGCGATAAACTTACTGGATAATTCTATAAACTGTGCTTTATACTGTGATCCAGTTTTACAAACTTCTTTGTTTTAGTGTAATTTCCATTCCTGTTTTAAGAATCATTGGGAAGCATACAATAAATAGCCAATGTGAAATAAACATTAATCTAGAGAGAAGTCCTAGTTGGAAAGCTGATGTAAAAATGCGCCCGCGTCTTAGATCCTACAAAACACAATGTCCATCTAGTAGTTTCAATTTGGTTTGGTTTTTGAAAAAAAAAATATATATATACATGCTTAATATATATATATATATATATATATATATATATATATATATATATATATATATATATATATATATATATATATATATATATATATATATATATATATATATATATATATATATATTTCACAGCAATATTTTAGCGATTTTCGGTTATCGTCCTAGTAATGATCTTGAAGTATGTTTTAGATGGCGTAAAAAAGGCAATATTTTCAACTGGCATCTGCGTGGCCAAGTCAAAATAATTAGTAAGTTAAAATTCCAGACCCCTTTATTTTCGCTGACTAAGCATCGAACAAGAGATAAACATATTCAATACTTGCTATTTATAAAGAACTAAAGAAAATTTAGAGATGCTTCCATTACTAACATATGGATAGGATGAATACACTAGGCTACTTGATGTCTTTTGTAGGCTCCGACCCATTTCTAGGGTTGGTGGTCCTTGGTAAAAATTGATTAAAGCGCCAACTCACGACTCAAATATAAGAATAAAAGCCCAATAAAATGAAAAGTTTGATCAAATTGGGCAACCCTACAGCCTCAGCTGCAGGGACAGCTAGCAAGCTTGGACTTTTTTCCTTTCAATGGCTCTGTGTATGCTATGTTCTTTACAAACATAATAACAGTTTCACTTGCAAATCCATGAAATAACCCATAAATGGAGCCTAATGTGACATTTAACACATTTCAATCATTATATTTTATTTAAAACAATATTTTAACACATTTCAATCTAAGTGTTCTATATTACTACTACTACTAACAACTCACTGCAACACCAAGCCGCCTGAGGCCAACACAGCTACGCACGCTCCTCCTCAATACCAATCTGTTCAAAGCCTCCCTTGTTACACCCTCCCATGAAGTTTCCATTTCCTTTCAATCTTTCTTTATGATGTCCTCCCACCCTAGACAAGTTCTATGGTATTGAGGTTATTGTGTACAGTATCTCAAGTCTCACTTGTGAAAAAATAACATTTGAAATAAAAAACCTAGATACTTAATAATAATAACACTTAAGTGCAGTTTACTTTTTAGGGTAATGTTTAACATATATACATTTCTCAAGATCCCAAGCTCAGGACCAAAATTGAAAGAACATGAAAGATATATTGATTAAACAAAATTACAACTGAGCCAATGGAGAGCAGAGCTCCATTGCCATACAAAATAATGTGTCTCCTTATTACCAAAATAAATGGAAAGCAACATCAAATAACACAAAAATTTTCAGACAAAAAAGGTATCAAACTAGAAGAAAACTGGAAAAAGTAAAGAAGGACACAATTTTATTATGCAAAATTTTTGTTTATGTGATTTGCAGCTGTTTCTTGTTCCATGCCTTTTTCTTTAGATGTTCAGAGTCATTGATCATTTTCTGTAATTTTGCAGGTGTTATAGATACTTAATATTAATTCCTCCTTCCTGTTTATCAATCACAGACTCACACACTAAACTAAAACGTTGCTTCATTCCATTGTAATTTTGCTTTGTCTTCTAACTACAAATTTTGTTGAAAACAGTTTATCATCTTGTGTAATTTTGCTTGTACCATAGATACTAAAAATGATACAACCACTGCTGGGAGAAAAATGAAGTAATTTATGCTCTTTAAATTTATATAAATGTGACCTCACTTACATGATTTTTTTTAAATATGAACTTTATCAAATGCATGACCTATCTAGATTGTTTTTCAGGCCAGAAAATCCCAGGGTGCCAATTTTTAATAAAGTATAGAGTCCTTTTCAAGAAAAAATTTATACATAAAAAATACACAGCTGCTTGTTTACATATATATAAGAAAAATATCTTATAGAAATATATCCCCTTTATAGTAAATATATATATATATATATATATATATATATATATATATATATATATATATATATATATATATATATATATATATATATATATATATATATATATATATATATATATATATATATATATATATGACAAGTTTTATTGATTTAGCTTAGAAAGTATGAGTTTCCATCAAATAAATATTTATTCTTTTATTTGAATTTTTCCAGGAAAAAGATTTGGATTTGCAACAATTTCCATCAGAAAATCACTATAAAGGGGACTTCCCAGTGGAAGTTACTTTTATGATTTCATTTTAAGTGGTAAGCCCAAACTTCAGTAAGCATGTATATTTTGAACTGGTGACAAAATTAAAATCCTTTTAACTAGCTAGAAAAACAAAAAGTTTGCTAATATTAGATAACATAGTTTTAAATAAGTAATTAATTTTAAGCAAAGTTTTCAACTGTGTTTATTATTAGTTTTTCATTATGTTTTTCATAATGAAACAATGTTTTCATGAATTAGAATTCAGAAATTGTGTTTTCTTAATTGTTTGAAAGAGAAAACACTGCATTTAAAATTTAGCTGATTTAGGGTTTTTGGCTTGTAAATCCCATTTAAAAATTTTGTTAAGTTTCAGTTTTGATGATCTTATTTATGATCTTTTCCATTTATGACCTTTAATATTATTATTGTGACCTTATTTTGTGCTATAACCCTGCTATTATTTTATGACCTTTTTTATGAGCATTTGACCTTATTTGCAACATTATTATTTATTATTTTTATGACCTTTTTCGCAAAATATGCTTTCTTTTCTATGTCAATCCAAATGCATATGTGAGTCTGAGTCCAAACTCTATAAAATTTGGTAATTACATACAACATCTAAACCTCTCAGAAGAAGCAGTGAATGAAATTTTCTTTTTTGAGAAGTATTTTTAATGCAACTGCATTATAGTCAAAGAACAGTATTAGAATGAAAATATTTCCTATGACAAGAAATTAATGTGTATCAATAAAGTAATTTTACAAATGAGAACTACAATAGGGAAAATTATGAAAATTTCAAGAAATGTTGAAATGTATTAATTCTTGTAAGTTTTAACAAATAGAAGAAGAAATGCATAGTACTGACAACTGTCTGAAAGAAAAGTAAGTAATCAGTTTTCAGGAAAGAGACAAAAATTTATAGGTATAGACCAACAATAGGGAAAAAATATGAAGGTATATTAAGATTTCAAGAAAATATAAGAACAAACAGTACATTATTGACAACTGTCTGAAAGAAATGTAAGTAATGAGTTTTCAATAGAGACAAAAACTTACAGGTATAGAATAATTGTAGGAAACAATATGAACGTATTGTAAGATTTCAAGAAAATATAAGAATAAACAGTACATTATTGACAACTGTCTGAAAGAAATGAAACTATCTCGTTTTTTTGGTAAAGAGACAAAAACTTGTAAGTATTTTTTTCAGGAAAATGTCAGATCGCCTTGAAAACGAGAACCAGTGTCAATTTGTTGTAGTCAGGAAGAAAAGACGATGCAAAATGCAGAGATTGAAAAATGGTTTGTACTGCCCAGAACACTGCCTTCAAGATGAAAATCATGGCGATCAAAGAATTCCCTGCCCTTTGGACCCAAAACATAACTGCTATAAAAATAAATTAGAGAAACACTTGAAAAAGTGCAATGCAAGACCTAGAACATGTGCATATGTAGTGAAAAACATAAATTCTACTAATGATGAAATGAACGAGACACCAAAGCATCTTAGTGATTTTTGTGATGATTACCTTACTACTTTCATCAGGCGAGTTTTGCATCTTAAATGCAGTGCTATTAGTAGTTCTCAGGGCATACATGAATATTTTCAAAAACAAATTGAAGAACTGCAGCCTAATGCTAAGGCTTGGAAGCATTTATATCAAAATGCATCAATAATTCAAGTAATGAAGAACTATAATCTATTAAATACAGGTTATGCATACATTGAACTAGGTTCAGGTAGAGGTCAACTTAGTTATTCAATAGCTCAAGTCTTGTCAACAGAGAATACCGTAGATAAAAACAAAACAGCTTTCTTACTGGTGGATAGAGCTAGTCAAAGACGGAAATTTGATCATAGAATTAAAACGTTGGACGAATTTATATTTGAGCGACTTAGAGCAGACCTATCAGATATAGTTTTGTCAAATTTGCCACACATTGAAAATAGTGAAGGTGTCATAGTGATTGCCAAACACTTATGCGGCGCTGCAACTGATCTTGCATTCCAGAGTATTAGCCAGTGTGAGAAGGTGATTGCAATCATCTTAGCAATTTGTTGTCACCATAGATGTTCGTGGTCAGCCTATTGTGGCAAATATTTCCTTTCTCAGGAGGGCATAAACTGCGAAGATTTTTCTCTCCTCACAAAAATTTCTAGCTGGTATACTTGTGGCCTAAAGTCGAATGGAAGTAACCAAGAACATGATCAAATAGCTGAAATTGATGAGCTTACAATTCAAAACCAATTAGGAAATATGGAACTTGATCATCAGACTAAAGAAAGAATTGGTAAACAATGCAAACACATAATAAATGAAGGAAGACTTGCTTTTATTAGGAGTTTAGGTTTTACAGGAAAACTAATGACATATGTGGACCCATCAGTGTCACCTGAAAATGTGTTACTTGTTGCTGTAAGAAGCTGACACCGCCATTTTATCAGAATAATTTTAATACAAATGTATTGTCTATTTTTAAGCCTTGAAATTCAAAGTAGACCCCAAAAATTCAGCTAAAACAAAAAATAAGTATCAAGTTACAGTAGTTTAATTTGTCAAAAACAAAACGCTCTAATGTTCTTCAGGGGAAAATGGTTCTTCTAACTACATATAGGCGGATCTAAGGTCTAAGGTAACTATATATGGTAATACAAAAATATGCAATGTGAAACTATAAAATAAAAAGAGTTCCACTTAACATTTTTTCTGTTCCATCCTCTAAAAAAACATCTTTATGTCAAATTACATTCGGCGATTTTCTATTCAGGTGATGTTTCCGGCCGGGGCTTGGTCAACCACTAACCAGGTGTTTTTACGCACAATTTTAAAGAAAATGTGACGAATAGCGTACACCATCTCAATTATGGTCTTTTAAGTTCTGTTGTACAGTACATGAGCATTAATGCATATTTTTTATGGTTGTGGCGACAGCTTCAACCTAGTAAAGAGCTATTGAGAAAATAACTATTCAGTGAGAAAAAATGCCACTTGAAGCTGATTCGGGAATGGTAACTATTATTTTAATTAAACTTAGTGGTAATTATTTATCGCAAAAACAAAATTTGTGCAAATTTTGAGCGGGCCTGAAACCCCCAAAAATGGCGTCGGATCAAAACGGAAAATGCATAATTGGGATAACCATTGTAAAAATTCTGTCAAAGGAGAATTACATTTCCCACCCATGAATAACAAGGAAAAGCACGTTTTTTGCATGGGAAGCACTAATGTGTCTCCTTTTTTTTCAGGGGTGATAGTATCAAACCAGTCATAGTAGAATGTTGGGAGAGGGCTCATTTGAAAGGATATCGTCATATCTAGTTTTTTTTACAGTGACAAAAGAGATCATATCACAGCAAAGTGGCGTTTTGTACCAATTTGTGCCATAAAACATTAATTTTTAACAAAGTGCTGAGGAACATAAATTCTAATAGAGGGAATCAATCTGGCATGGCCTAAAACGATATACGGGAGGTTTTTAACCATCAACTTGAAAAACTGCCAATATATTTGACATGGTCCTAAACCCTTATTTCTAGGTCTCAGACCTTGTCATTTAGAAAAAAGATCAAAAACTCTTTTTACATGGTCAGGGTGGTGTCTCATCTTTTAATTCTACCCTCTTTTCTGTCACGACTAGCAGATTACCGTAAGATTTCAGAGAAAAGTGTAACGGCTCAGTTAAAACTTACTGTCTTTCTTTGCGTGCCTCTTGTAAACTCCCCTTGAATGCCATGTGGCACCTTTTGGAGTGGAAAGGCTGGGAAGAACAATAAGGGTACCATTATAATCTCAAAGGTTGAAAATCTTTCACTGGAGGTTTATAATCCTACTTTTCTATGCTCCTCCTTCTAGCCCCCTTGGTGAGCGAAAAAAACATGTATCGAAAAAAAACTGTCCAATCAAAAAGTGTCATTTATTTATTTTTATTTTCATGAAAATAATTGAATTTTTCATATGTAAATTCTCAACGATACTGGTGACAACATACCACCTGGACTTTTTTGTTATGTGACAAAGTTGCACGTGATCTATGGGAAAGTTTAAGGAGGGTAGAAAGTAAAACCTATATTTAGCGTCTTGTTTTAACAAAAAATCATTTACTATGATCTATAAGGTTTATCGTGTATGCTTAAAAAAAATAATAGCGAGAAAAAATTTGTTTAAAGAAAAACAGTTTTTCTTACGGAAATAAAAATCGAAGTTGAAACGAGCAAAAATTATTTTTTCACAGATACGCAAGATATGCCTACAGACCTCAAATAGATATACTTGGAATATGTTCCAAAATCTATAGAACACTAAAAACTAGCACTTTACACAAAACCAAACACAAGATGTTTTCTTTGGAGCAGAAGATTCCATAAGTAAATTGCACAAAATAAAAGTCTCTAATTTATAAGCCTTTCAATAGCAATTCACCAATTCAATACATTTTAGTCTGCAGTTTTATTTTTCTTATAAGCTTAAACAAGCTCGGTGCTTTATTTCTGTAAGAAAAACGTCATTTTTTCAGCTTTTTTAAGGTAATACTTTATTCTTCTTCTTCTTTTCACATTTTTTTTTTTTTGCAGTGTTTGAAAACTTTGTAAGCTTTTGTAAGCGTTTGAAATAACATGGTAATCAGATTAATAACCTTCCAGTGATCAACTAAAAATACGTCTAACATTAACTTCACCTCTTCGTTTATGTTTTCATCACTACTAATAACTCAGTGGAGCACCCAGCCGCCTGAAAGTAAGACAATTTTACACACTCCTTCTCCACCCAAATCACTTCAAGGCCTCACTCTTTAATATCTCCCATTAAGTCGCAATTTCTTTTAAATCCTTTCTTCTAACAGCTTCACATCCCATTCAGGGACGACCTGCTTTCTTTCTGACCAAAGATGAATGACCAAAAAGTACGATGTTTGACATTCTATCATTCGCAAAACGTGACAAAGCCTAGCAAAATCTTTCTTTTATTATAAACCTAGAAAATGGAATTGAACCACATTCTTCGTTTAAGTTATTATTTAATATACTACTACTACTACTAACAACTCACCGCAGCACCAAGGTGCCTGAGGCCAACACAGCTACGCACGCTCCTCCTCCACCCCAATCTATTAAAAGCCTCCCTTTTTACACCCTTCCACGAAGTTCCCATTTCCTTTAAATCTTTCTTTATGAAGTCCTCCCACCCCAGACGCGGACGGCCTGTTTTCCGTTTAGTCCTAGACGGTTGGCCGAAAAAAACAAATATTCGGCAATCCGTCATCCTTCATCCGCACAACGTGCCCTCGCCATCTCAACCTTTCTTTTATTATAGCCCTAGAAAGTGGGATTGAACCACATTTTTTGTACAGCCTATTGTTTGAAATACGGTCAGTCAGCCGGGTACCCAGAACAATCCTTAAGCAATTTCTCTGGAAAACATCTAACAAATCTTCATCCGCTTTTCGAAGCGCCCATGCTTCAGAGCCATATTTGACTACTATCGTCACTGTAGCTTCTAATATTCTAATCTTGGTTTACAGACTTATCTTCCTATTCTTCCAAACTATTTTTAATTGTGAAAAACACCCTGAGCCTTGGCTATTTAATATTGTTTAATATACAGTCAGTCAAAGGAGGATAGTATATTTATTACCTCCCTGACTCTATGTTTCTGGCAGCCTATTTTATTAGTCTTTGAAAGAGTTCAATGCCCAAATAATTTACAATGATAGATTTTAATTTTTACTCAGACTTCGAAAAAGTTAAAGTAAAATAAAGAGTAAGAGAAAGCAGTTCAGGTCGTATCTGCAAAGTTAATGAAAGTATTTTTCAATTTCAGGTATAACTCAAATAACTTTGGATTTTATACTTTTACTTACTCACAAAATAGTAGAGTCGTTTCGTTCATACCTTGGATACCCAAATCAAGAGAAAATATAACAATTACTTTGTTACGGACACATAACATTATAAATGTTCTAGACTTTAAACGTCTTCTCACTTGCATGGATTTGAGCAAAGGAATTAGCTCCAAAATGATGTCATACTGCATATCAAAAGAAACTATGTAAGAACAACCGGAAAGATACAACAGAAATCCGAAAATAATGTTCCTTTGACTCCCCATCCCTCTCGTATATCATGAGAACCCCTTCAGAAAAGTTTAAAAAGCACATATTTAGCTTTAGTGAACATTTCAGTTTTTGAAGGAGCTTTTCCAGAATTATCGGTCTCCCCCTGGCAAGCTGTCCCTCGTCCCATCCTATAAGTCTGTATAATGTAACTTATTAACTCCCGAAACCAAGGCCGTATGCAGGTGGGGGGTTACCCGGTTTGAACCCCCTCCCCCCCCCCGGAATTTTTGACCGGGTCGAAAATTAGTAAAACCTTAGTAAAAATTAGTCAAATTAGTCGAAAATTATTAACCCCCCCCCCCGAACAAAAATCCTGGATCCGCTCTTGCCCTAAACCCCTTTTTTGCGTAATAATCCTAAATGTTTTTTAAACTTGACGAAATCTTCATACAGGAAAGGATTAAAAAAGGGCTTTAGTCAGAAATGTATCATGTTGGTTTGGCTTCTGAACGGCTCAAATATGGGTCTTACCTGAAGCTCAGTTACATCCCCCAGTACAGGCAAAGACGATCTATTAACGAAGTCAAAGCTTTCATCAATCTTTGCGGAAATGGTCCAGAGATCAATGCTGTTCGTCTACAAATAAAATGGATAAATCATAAGTAATTTGAACTTGTCGTTCCTTTTCAGCACTTTGCAGCAATTTTTAAGCACTTTACAGCAGAAAATAATGTTTTTGACCCTTTTTTGCGAACAGTTTTTTAGTCGAAGATCAAATTAGAAAAATCTATAAAGATTATAGTATGTAACTGAACAATTTGGCATCATTTTGGTACATAGTACACTCGCAGCAGGATCTGTTGGCAGACAGGCATAAAAAGAAATATAAACCGGAGCATATACTTTTTTCTGAGTAACAAAGAAAAAAAAATTCTCTTTCCCCCGACACAAAATGTCGATGTTCCCTTACCAAACCTTCCCCTAAGGAAAAATGTTCCCTGAAAGTTTCTGCTCGATCCACCAGCCGTGAGGCAAAACAGGGTAAACATACCAAAACTACGTTTAATATTTGTCACCATTCTAATTAAACTTATTGACTATGTATATGGTGAAAAATACTCGCTTGGCTTCAGGTACCCGCTGTATAACGCCACTTGGTTTTTTTTTCAGATTGAAGATTAGTGGTTGGCTGGGAGATGTGTATACTTAGCAATTATATAGGTAGATAAAATTACCTGTTGCAATTTTTGAGCTAATGGTACTGCCATATTTTGTCCCAATCATGATTGGTCCGTACCGTCAAGGAAGTCGATATGGTCCAGCGATTGCAACAAATGTATTAAGTATCAGACAAGGCCGTATCCAGAGAAGGGGGGGGGGTTAAGGGGTTTGAACCCCTGCCCCAAAATGTTTGTCTGACTCGTAAAAACGTAACAAAAATATATATAAACAAATTCTTTATACGTTTTTGAGTTTTTTTTTGTGTCTATATACTATATAGCTTCTATATACTAATGAGAGACGAAACCCGCCAGACGTGTTATTTTCAAGAGACCGCTATTGAGAAATGGGATGCAAAGCGTAGTTTTCATTGCGTTTACGATATTTAAACAGTTGTTTTTTGGGGGTTTAGGGGGGGGAGGTATCTAGGTTAGGTTACATATTTAATATACCCCCCCCTAATGCTATGCTTTGCCCCCCCCCCTAATGTGCAAATATATAGCCCACATTTTTTCTAAACTATTATATATACATCCTATTTTATTTCATTAGCATCAACCAAAGTTGACTTCTTTAGAAGTGTCGTTATAATGCACCAGTACCCTATATTTATCAGTACCTTATATTAATGCCCTGTTTTAGCATAACCTCATGTAGACTTCTGCATTTTCTTCACCTAAGTTGAAGAAATATCGCTTATAAGATTTAGTGTGCATATCTTCATAAAGCAAAAACGACCAAACATTAATTTTAAATAAAACAAAGTTTTTCTGATGAAAGTAAAGAGCGAAGTTGAAACTCAAAATAAACAAACGTACTGCTTCACAGTTAATATAGCATTTTTTCAGATAGATTGGCTCGTAATATTTTCCTATTTATAGGATTCTGGAAAAGTAATGCTTTACTGAAAACACAAAACTAACAGTCTTGACCAGGATCAGAAGCAGAAAATTATTAAGTGGCCTGCAGAAAATAAAAGACTAATTTATAAAGATCTCAATAGTTCTTAAGTGGCCATGAAATTAATAAATTTAACTACACAATATTATTTCTCGAAAAATTTAAGTAAGCTTAGTTTTTCAGTAACTGAATTTGCATAAAAAAGGAATTAAGAAATATATCCATCATAGTTGAATTATGTTCTAATCTGAAAATATTCCTCACTGTCTGGGCAAATACATAGCACTAATTGCAATCAACTTTATTTGAAAATTGAAGGTTTTAGTGTTCGATTTTTTTCCTTTATGTATAATTTTATCTTGTATATCATAAAACGAATTTACCAACTTATTTGTCAAGGTGGTGTAGCTCAGATGGTACAGCGCTCGCTTAGCATGCGAGAGGTACGTCGATCGATACCCCGTACCTCCATTAAAATTCAAGACAAAACATATATCTTGCAGTTTACAAGAACAATGTTTTAAAACATAAATAGCGTCAAAAAAAGGGAAAAAACCAGTTTCTCCAAGGAAAGTAAAGGGTTATATTAAAAGTTATCACCAGCAAACATAAATTTACATAATTCCTCAAACTTAAAACAAACAGAAATTACTATGAGAGTTTTAAAACATAAACAGTGTCAAAAAAAGGGAAAAAACCAGTTTCTCCAAGGAAAGTAAAGGGTTATATTAAAATTTATCACCAGCAAAGATAAATTTACATAATTCCTCAAACTTAAAACAAACAATAATTACTATGAGATGCGATGCTCTAGCGTTGCCTGTTAGAAAGTGCCATAAGCCTTCTATGTATTAAATATAAAAAAAAGTTTTTTTTACTGAAAGTAAGGAGCGACATTAAAACTTAAAACGAACATAAATTATTCCGTATATGAAAGGGGCTATCCCCTCCTCAACGCCTCGCTCTTTACACAAAAGTTTTTTATTGTTTCAAAAAACAGAGTTGTGAGAAAGAGTCTAACTTTAGCGTAAAGAGCGAGGCATTGAGGAGGGGACAACCCCTTCCATGTACAGAATAATTTCTGTTCGTTTTAAGTTTTAATGTCGCTCCTTACTTTCAGTTAAAAAACTTCTTTTTTTAATAATTTCTGAAAGTTTTTGAATTAATGCAGATTTTGATTTTGGCTCACCGTGCATGAATAATTAAAACAAAATTTGCACATTAATTTTACCTTGTTTAGGTTAGATGGCTTTCTCGAAAGTTGTTTAATTTTATTTACGAACGTGTTTATTAGTAATAGATATATGTAACTTACGAATTAACTTACGTAACGAACAACTATATCCATATATTTATAATACGTATATTAGGGGGTTCGCCCCTAGTGGGTTTGCACCTCGCTTTTTACGCTAAAGTTCGAATTTTGTTCCAATTCTTTAAAAATGATCCCTTAATCACAAAGGCCGTTAATTAGAATAAATAGCTCTTATGAAAGTATTAAAACATCTTAAGCGCAAAGAGCGAGGTATTGACTAGGGGGCGAACCCAATCATATACGTAATAATTTCTGTTCATTTTAAGTTTTGATGTTGCTCCTTACTTTCAGTTGAAAAACTTGTTTTTTTCTTTTTATTTAATTTCTGATCTTTTTTTAAATAATGCTGGGAAATCCAGCGCCTCCTTAATAGCAATGTCCCTTCCCCCATGAAAAGATTCTCCCACGTAACCACCGACACCCCCTCCCCCACTACCAAAAAAAATCCCCCCTGAAAACGTCTGTATACTTCCCAATAACCAATACTATATGTAAATATTGGGTGAAGTTTATAACTTGCAGCCCTTCCGCCGGAGACTGTGGGGAATTAAGTCATCCTCAAAGACATAGTTTTTATATTTTCGACCATGCTAAACAAAACGGCTATCTCAAAATTTTGATCAGGTGACTTTGGGAAAAAATTAGCGTAGGAGGAGGCCTAGTTTTTGTCCTCCATTTTTTTGTCACTTAAAAAGGACATTAGAAATTTTAATGTCCGTTCGAATCCCTCCCGCGATATTTTAGGACCATTGGGTCGATACGATTACCCCTGGGAAAAAAAAAAACAACAAATAAACACGCATCCGTGTTCTTTCTTCTGGCAAAAAATACAAAATTCCACATTTTTGCAGATAGGAGCTTGAAACCTCTAAAGCAGGGTTATCTGTTACGCTGAATCTGATGGTGTGATTTTAATTAAGGTTATGTAACCTTTAGGGGGTTACTAACTTATATATTTGAAATCAGCATAAAAATTTGATTCTTTTGATGTATGTATTGGTATCAAAATTCCGTTTTTTAGAGTTTCTGTTACTCTAATTGAGCCGGGTCGCTCCTTACTTACAGTTCGTTACCACGAACTGTTTGATTATTTGTTATTATTAATTAAAAGAAAAACTTCCCGAAAACGAAGTTTTTCAAAAAAAAAAGTGAAGACCCATGTTAAACTTAATGCCAGCAGACAATAGAAATAATTTTCTATGATAATTCAGACTTTTAAGACGAAAAATTACTGTTAAATAAAACAAATAAAACACAAATAAATAAATAAAACACAAAATAAACAGAAATCATAGGCAGCGCCATAGCGCTGCCTAAGTAAAGACCGATGCGGGCACAATGTTTTTTTTTCTGACCAAAGCACTTCGTATAGAAGAAGTCACAGAAATATCAGAGGGGGTTCATTTGATTGGAAATCAGAAGTTCTAGTGTCCTTTTTAAGAGTCAAAAGTCATTGGAGGGCTGTTCGGGGGTTTTAGACTAGGGAACTCCGTATTAGGGTCAGACGGATAGGGATTTTTGGAGTCTGATACCGATAACGATATATCGGTATCGCACCGATACGGTACCGATATAATTTGCCGATAAATTTCCCTCCGAAAAATACCTTACGTCAAATTTAAATCCCCTATCTCTGCCCATATTCATACTCACATGTTTGTCCCTGGTCTATTATACACCAAAGAACAGCCTCAATAATTTATTTTGGATTCAAAAAATTGGCCATTTATAAGAATTGTTTGATTTTCTTTGCCTTTTTATAACAGCAGCTTCTGAACTACTACTGCCTCTACTAACAACTCACCACAGCACCAAGCCGCCTGAGGCCAACACAGCTACGCACGGTCCTCCTCCATCCCCATCTATTCAAAGCCTCCCTTTTTACACCCTCCCAGGAAGTTCTCATTTCTCTTTAATTTTTCCTTACGACATCCTCCCATCCCAGACGAGGACGACCTGCTTTTCGTTTAGCCTCAGACGATTGGCCGAAAAGGACAATCTTCGGCAATCTGTCATCCTTCATCCGCACAGCGTGCCCTAGTCACCTCAACCTTTCTTTCATTATAGTCCTAGAAAGCGGTATTGAACCACATTTTTCGTACAGTCTACTGTTCGAAATCCGGTCAGTCAGCCGGGTACCCACAACAATCCGTAAGCAATTTCTCTGGAAAACATCTAGCGACTCTTGGAAAGCTGTGGCCTGGAAAGCTGTGGAACCCATTCTTCCGACTTTCGTTACTCTGAGTACATCAGGAGCCCCGCTCCCGGATTGTCACTTTACAGACATCCAGCGATTCGTCGTCGTTTTTTACGAAAAATCCAGCGGCTTGTCTGAACAGTCTGCGAAAGGAGCGTTTCTCACGAAAAACAGCCGGAAGGGAAAGACTGCCCCCACCAGCGGCTGCTCTTGAGCTAGCATATCAAAGGCGCTTACATGCAGGCCCTGATATGGGCATCATCGTGTTGTCCAGAACTTTCCCCATTGGATCCAGGTTTATATGGCTGGGTGGAGCATGACGGAAGCTGGGAGCCTTTCTGGACTAATCTTCCTGAGGCAGCGACAATTTACGAGAAACTACTCAAATATAATTCTTAAACAAAGTGCAAAAGCAGGTGCAAATGTGTAAAAGCTTCCCTTAAATGCACAGATCTCTGTTCGTGCAAAGGTTGTGATAATCAGTACAATCAGTAGTGTGCTTTTTGTAGCTTCAATTCTCAGAAGCTGATTTCGACCTGTATCCTGTCCGTGAGAGCCTCATTTTCTTTTTTACCAATCTTTATGATGAAACAACTGGAAATCGGCTATTTCATTCCTATGAACCATGTGATTGTTTAACTGTTTTGAAATATCTGAAGTGGGTTAGTATTCTACATTTTATCATCATAATACGAGTAGTATGCTTCTTACGTCCGAAGTTCCTTAAGTCAAGCTGTTTGAGTTGAATAAAAGATTTTTTTTTTCTGAAAGCTTATTGAGGAGATCTGAAACGGTAATTAATTACTTACAGTCAAAAACGTATGATTTTTTTCAGAATGTTATAGGGAGGGTATGAGTTCTTGTTAGAATAAGGCATAGAAACCGTGGTTAAGAAACTGATAAATCCTGAAAATAACAAAAATAACCACATTTTTGGAATCTAGAGACTCAAATTAGTCAGAAAAGAAATCTTAAACTCGGTAATTGCTCATTCTCAAAATTTGCGTTTTTTCTTCGCGCGGAAAAACGCTAAGTTGCGCGGAACCGCGGAGACAAATTTGAATTTGCGACTCAGTCGATTCTTCACATTTTCTGTAACATGTTCACCAGTTTCTATGCGATGACAATGAAAAATACAAAGTCCGAAAGCTGAAATTTCTCAGATGTGCATAGAGTGTAGTGATGGAAATGATGATAGCTCCGTAACCAGATATAGGACGAAAAAGTAAGCACATTTTTGGAATCAGGAGAGACAAATTAGTCAGAAACGACCCTCTGATCGGAAAAATTTCACTCTCTGAAAGTCAACTATTTTTTCCCGCGCGAAAAAACGCAAAACCGCCAGATAATCGCGTCGGAAAATGTGGTTCTGTCCCCAGTCAGATTCTCCATATTTTTCTGCACATGTCTGCCAAATTTCATTCTTTTACCATGAAATGCAAAAACCTGATGCTTATGTACCTAACTAGTATATATTTTATTGGTTTATAACTTTATATTATTGTAAAATGCAAGTTTCTGTCACAGACATTTGGAACAACAAATGTAAAAAATACTGGAGGTGCGGGGCATCGATCCCCGTACCTCTCGCATGCTAAGCGAGCGCTCTACCATCTGAGCTACACCCCCTTGATATAACGCCTGCTAAATTCGAATTCTTATATGCAAAACAAAGTTGAAGATTAACGATATAACTTTTACTTTTCAGATAAAGTTAAGAATTGTAAATACCCACGGTGCGAAGTAAATTTACAGTTTACAACACAATTTACCGGTAAATTTTTTGCAGTTCATATTATTGACTTACGAATAAAGAAAACATACCACTCGATGCCTTCTTTTATACTCTTTCCAAATATAATAATCACTTTTGCCGCAAATCAATTTTAGCCCCACTCCTGTATATACCAAATTCAGGATATATATTTACACATTAGGAGGGGGGGTAAATTTTAAACTTACCTCTCATTTGCATCAGAAATAAATTTTACCAACACCACCCCCCCCTAATGTGCAAATATATACCTTGAATTGATATATATATATAGGGGTGAGGGTAAAATTCATTCGCGGAAAAAATGATTATTATATTTGGAAAGAGCATAAAAAAGGCATCAAGTGGTATGTTTACTTTATTCGTAATTCAATAATATGAACTGCGAAAAATTTACCAATTTAAGGAGCACAAAACAGCCCATGGTAACAGGACCGTAATTTGCTATAGGGCAAAGTGGGTGGGGGGGATTTCTCTCCCAGATCTCGGTTTTCCCCCTCCCAGACCTCGTTTTGCCCCAACCAGGACCCCAGTTTGTCCCCCCCCCCAGCTGAAATTTAGTTTCTTCCAAAATCTTGTCAAAACTAAGATAAACCGGCATGATTCAAGCATCAACAGAAACAGACCAGTTTTTTAGTACATATTTACCTTTATAGTACTATAGGTCACCTTTATATAGTACTATAAAGTTCCGTTATAGTCCGTTTTAAGTACTAAATAGTACCTTTATGGTACCAAACGGCTTATTATTTTTTTTATGTCATTTTCATTTGATTTGGGAAAATTGGCTCCAACTTTCCCTTCCCCCTCCCCAGAATTTAGACAAAATTACTCACCTGCATGGTAATTAAAAGTTTAAGAACATGTTTCTAAAAAAAACTGGTTAGTGAGAAAAATAACCATTTGTAGCTGATTACTTCATCTCAACCTCGGCTCATTGCATCTCAACCTCGGCTCATTGCATCTCAACCTCGGCTCATTGCATCTCAACCTAGGGCTCATTACAGCCCTAAAAAGGGGGATTTAACCAAACTTTTCGTACAGCCTACTGTTTGAGATACAGTCAGTCAGTTGGGTATCAAAGTATCAAAGTAGTGGGTCAAGCTGCCTTTCTGGCAGAGACATTTCTTGACTAGAGTCATTCCTGTATCTAACGAATTTTTTACATGGTGTCAGATATGGAAGCCAGCGTACAATACCCTACAATGGATTGGTCCAGTGACAAACTGAAGGAGGCGTGGTCAAGATTCAAAACACATGTCAATCTTATGTTCCAAGGCCCTCACGGTGGAAAATCAAAAAAAAATACAATGTGCATTCTTGCTAATATGGCTGAGAGACAAAGAGAGATTATTATGTACATTTACAATATCCGACGAGGAAACACACAATTTGGATGCATACATATCAAAATTCAATGAATATTTCAACACCCTATCAAACACAGTATTCTCGAGATACATTTTTCACAAAAGAGACCAACGTGAAGGTGAAACTATTGATCAGTATATCATAGACTTAAATTTGTTGGCTCGAGAATGTGAGTTTTCAACAACTGCCTTAAAAGAAGAAATGATAAGAGACAAACTGGTATGAGGCATAACCTCAGTAAAGATGAGAGAAAAGCTCCTACAAAGAGGTTCAACTATGAGACTTTCACAAGCAGTAACAATTGCAAGGACACATGTAGAAACCCAAGTGCAACTTAGAACCATGGCAAAGCCTGGTCCAAGCCAGGAAAAGGCCGTACCCAGAGGAGGTGTTAGGGGGTTTGAACACTCCCCCTCCCCAAAAAATGTTTGACTTGTAAAAACGTAACGAAAATGGATATAAACAAATTTTGTATGCATTTTTTTAGGTCTTTTTGTGTAACCCCCTCCCCGAAAAAAAATCTTTGAGTAAAACCCCCTCCAAAAAAATCCTGGGTACAGCCTTGAGCCAGGATATACATATAAAACAAGAAGTGGACTTCATTCGAAGGGGAAAGAAGACAAACGAAAGCTCACAAACCAAAGCTTGTTACTTCTGTGGTGGAGAATGCAAGAGGAAAGGTATGTAACAATTGTGACAAGCTGAACCATTTTGCAAAAGTCTGCAAAAGTAGCAAGAAAACAGTAGACCTAATAAACCAAGAGGCAGGTCAAAGCAAAGAGGATGACATCTTTACTGAGACAGTGAACGTCATTAACATGGTGAACGTGGAAATGGGTAGTGACCAACCTTATGTGAAATTAACAATCAACAAACAAATAAAAGTCACCTTCAAAATTGATACTGGTCCAGAGGTCAATATTTTACCAGAAAGGACCTTCAACACCCTTAAGCCAAAACCCATTATATCTAAGACACAACATATCCTTACCAGCTTTGGTGGTAAAAAAAATTCCCACACTTGGAATCTGTAACCAAACTTGTGCTTATACAAATGGTAGTAGAGAAGCCCAACCCTTTTTCATAGTAAAGGATGCCCATATACCAATCCTTGGGTATGGCACCAGCAGGAAACTGAATTTGGTGAAACTAGTTCTATCCCTTGAAAGCTCAAAGCCACAAAAGTCTGTGCACTTTCAAGAAGAATTTAGTCACCTTTTCCAAAGTATCGGTCACCTTGAAGGAAAATGCCGCATCACATTAAAAGAAAGAGCTGAACCAAAAGCTGTGCCAGCTAGACGAATCCCAGTAATCCCAAAGACAGCTTTAAGAAAGAACTTGATAGAATGGAGAACCTTGGGGTCCTAGAGAGTCTTCCACCCCACTGACTGGGTTAACGCTGTAGTTTTAGTTGAAATGCCCGATAAAAGTCTTCAAATATGCATCGACCGACACGCTTTGAACCAGGCCGTCAAACGCCCACATCATCCAATGCCTACATTCGATGAGGCAGCTTTAAAATACGCCGGTGCAAAAAATTTCACGAAACTTGACGCCCGTCATGGATATTGGTCCCTTAAGCTTGACAATGAGTCTCCCAAGCTAACCACTTTCAATACACCACATGGCCGATACAAATTTAAACGGATGCCCTATGGGTTAATCTCCACGCAGGACGAACTCCAGCGTCTTATGGAAGAGACCTTTGAAGGTATTGAAGGTTTCTCAGTCATAGTGGATGATATCATCATTTCTGGCCGGACTGAAGAATAACATGATGCTAACGTTCATAGTGCACTAATAAGAACCCGCAAGAAAGAACCCAAAGAACCCTGTCAAATTCAACCTACAAAAATGTGTGTTTGAACAAGACAGCATACCTTACTTCGGACACATAATATCCAAAAATGGCATCAATGCAGATCCACGGAAGGTTCAAACACTAAAAGAAATCAGGGCCCCATCTAATAAAGACGGAATACGAACCATTTTGGGAATGATGAATTATCTAGCATGATAAATATCGAACCTTTCGTTGCTGAACCAACAACTTCGTGACCTAGCAAACCAACGGGAGGTTCATTGGGAAACCTAGCATGAAGCAGAGTTTACACGCATCAAGGAATCGATTTGTGTCAAAGCAAAAAGCATGACATCTTTACTGAGACAGTAAACGTCACTAATATGGTGAACGTGGAAATGGGTAGTGACCAACCTTACGTGAAATTAACAATCAACAAACAAATAAAAGTCACCTTCAAAATTGATACTGGTCCAGAGGCCAATATTTTACCAGAATGGAACTTCAACACCCTTAAGCCAAAACCCATTATATCTAAGACCCAACATATCCTTACCAGCTTTGGTGGTTAGAAAATTCCAACACTTGGAATCTGTAACCTAACTTGTGCTTATACAAATGGTAGTAGAAAAACCCAACCCTTTTTCATAGTAAAGGATGCCCCAATACCAATCCTTGAATTCAGCACCAGCAGGAAACTGAATTTGGTGAAACTAGTTCTATCCCTTGAAAGCTCAAAGCCACAAAAGTCTGTGCACTTTCAAGAAGAATTTAGTCACCTTTTCCAAGGTATCGGTCACCATGATGGAAAATGCCACATCACATTAAAAGAAAGAGCTGAACCAAAAGCTGTTCCAGCCAGACAAATCCCAATATCCCTTCAAGACAGCTTTAAGAAAGAACTTGATAGAATGGAGAACCTTGGGGTCCTAGAGAGTCTTCCACACCACTGACTGAGTTAACGCTGTAGTTGTAGTTGAAAAGCCAGATAAAAGTCTTCGAATATGCATCGACTGACACGATTCGAACCAGACTGTCAAACGCCCCCATCATCCAATTCCTACATTCGATGAGGCAGTTTTGAAACACGCCGGTGCAAAATATTTCACGAAACTTGACGCCCGTCATGGATATTGGTCCCTTGAGCTCGACAATGAGTCGTCCGAGCTAACCACTTTCAATACACCACATGGCCGACACAAATTTAAACGGATGCCCTATGGGTTAATCTCCATGCAGGACGAATTCCAGCGTCGCATGGAAGAGGCCTTTGAAGATATTGAAGGTTTCTCAGTCATAGTGGATGATATCATCATTTCTGGCCGGACTGAAGAATAACATGATGCCAACGTTCACAGTGCACTATTAAGAGCCTGCAAGAAACAGGTCAAATTCAACCTATAAAAATGTGTGTTCAAACAAGACAGCACACCTTACTTCGGACACATAATATCCAAAAATGGCATCAATGTAAGGAACCTTTGTTACCCATGACATTCCCCACTTACCTTGGGCAAAAGTTGGCTGCAATTTATTCTATAATAATGGAGAACAGTATCTTATAACAGTCGATTACTACAGTCGGTTTATTGAGCTTGACAGGGTCGGGCACCATCCACACGCTTACCATATCATAGCATGTCTGAAGAGGCATTTCGCGAGATATGGAATCCCATGCTCACTTGTATCTGAAAACGGTCCGCAATTTACCTCAGAACTGTTTCAGAAATTCATAAAAGACTGGGAAATGAACACAAGACGTCATCACCAAATTTCCCTCAATCGAATGGCTTGGCAGAAAGATCAGTACAGAGAGTCAAAGATATTCTTGTCAAAACTGAGCTAGCTAGAGGGGATTATAATTTAGCCTTACTCGAATACAGGAACTCCCCTATCAACAGTTTTGCATCATCAGCCCAGCTGCTAATGAGCAGAAACTTGAGATCAATTGTTCCATGCATAAGGAAACTTCTCTCCCCACATACAGCCCATCATGGTAAATTCAGCAAACATAGAAATAAGCAACAAACACGCCAAAAAAAAAATCATGATAGAAACTCAAAGAAGCTAAATCCCCTACAAGCTGGACAAGCAGTCCAAGCCCAAATCCATGGCAAAGCATAAGAATCTGGTGTAATTAAGAAAGGAGACACTAATTCTCGATCATACATAACTGAGACAAATGATGGGGGAACTTATCGCCAGAATAAGAAGCATATAAAAGTTCTTCACCAGCTAAAAAAAAACCTCTTTACTGGTCAACCAGCAAGAACTTCAAAGGCTGAACCCCTTGCACGCCCTTATTTTGGCGTTTCTATTGCATCTCCATCCACGAATCCACTTTTAGCTACCACACCTCCATCCAAAACCCTGAATCAAGCCGCTCATAACAAGTTGCCCACAATACCAGTCCAGCCTTCCACACACCAATGCCCGCAACCAGCACTGATCTTGCTGCTCATTCTGATTTGCAGAATTCTTTTCACTCAACCCGCTCAGGTCGTTATGTAAAGCCTGAAAAGAAGCTTAACCTCTAAGTATCAAAAGTCAGATGAGATATATAGAGAAAATGAATGGAGTGCTTTACCAAGCAAAGTGAAGCAGGATTATAAGCGAAATTTTAATATATTATTAGCCCCGGTTAAAGTCAAGACATTGTAGATAAATCCTTGTAAAGGATGCCCCACTTCATTGTGTGAATTAAAAAAAAAGTGAGCGTAGCGCCTTCTTTTAAGTAAAGTGAGATTACAAAAGGAAATATAAATTATTCTCAGGTAGCTTTGATGTTAGCAAAGTTGAATTAGTTATCCCTTTGTTGCTATTTAAGTATATTTTTGTTCCCGCCCACTGGTTTTGGAAAGGAGAAAAAAGGTAACATTCTAACTTATGTTTCTACTCTAGTGACTTGGGTTTCTACAATTATTGAATAAAGTCATTGCTGTATCTAACAAATTTTTACAGGTGTTTGGGGAGATTGATGAGAAGATAATTGCCAAGGCGACATCCTCAGAGAGAGGTGTCCTTGTGATAAAATGGGGACTGTTTCAGGAAGCAGTCAGTATTTATCACCCTGCTTTATATTTCCAAGAAATATTTCAGCCTCACATGCTAATTGGTGCTCCAGCCAACTCAGAAGGCGGAGCCTTTCGATCAGGTTGGATTTCAGTTTCAGTATTCATCTAGCATCCAGCCTGTGAGCATCTTGATTGTTACCCGATGAACCAAGTTTGTCTTTCAGATAATTAACCTCTTAAAAAAAGATGGTTAGACAAAGACTTGTTTGTCCCAAATGTAGGTTGAGTCTTTTTGAACTCTGTGAAGTGTGAAGAGTGTGAATACTCGTTCCATGCAGGAGCAGAAAAGTGTGCCAAAATTGGTATAGCTGATTGGAGTTAAAGCTGGTGTTGTCCTGACTGCTCCTCTAAGAGAATTTCCACCATACAGGTAAATTCTTTAAACTCACCTGTTTTACCTTTACCTCACGCCCCCGTTCTCCAAATTCAAGAGCTAGGAAGCTTAATATCTAGGATGTATAATAGAGTTCATTTCCAATGTAAACCAATGTTTTATTTTGCTTTAGGATGGTATTCCAATTATTTTAAATAACCTGTATGTCTTTTTTGTAACTAGGCCTACCTGATTTGCAAGTTAATACAAATATTTGCCCTTTAGCTCCAATATTGAATGCAGTTTGCAATTGATGTCCCTGTGTGTTTGAGTGCGTAATTTATCAAAATACAATTTGAAAGGATGGTAAAATTCTAGACAAGCTACTTTTTGGTACCTTAGAAAGGGGTTAGGAAAATGAAACTTTCAGGGATGGATCTAAAGACTAAACTATGTCCCAGAAAGGTATTTTGAAATACCTACCTCTAGTCCTTCTCCCTCTAGAGGGCACTGAGTTTTAAAAATCTTTGTGTTATAAAAGTGAACCCTTGCAAAATCAATTTTTTGCTTTAAAGTATTTTCATCATCCATACTGAAAATTTTTTCAGATTTTTTCAGTATTACCGTAATTCGCACTTCAGAGCAATAGTAAGGTCCATATTAGATCTGTTTTGCTCTGTGTCAATGATGGCAATGTGATGTAATGTCACTAAGTTAAGGGCCCAGTGACACGTCATAAGAGCGATTTGCTAGAGAAACGCAATTTAACCCCACTCGGTAACAGTGACTACAAGGTAGGTATAATCCATAAGAACCGTTTTCCAGTGGTTTAGAATTGACTACTACTACTACTACTAACAACTCACCGCAGCACCAAGCCGCCTGAGGCCAACACAGCTACGCACGCTCCTCCTCCATCCCAATCTATTCGAAGCCTCCCTTTTTACACCCTCCCACGAAGTTCCCATTTCCTTTAAATCTGTCTTTATGACGTCCTCCCACCCCAGACGAGGACGACCAGCTTTCCGTTTAGCCCTAGACGGTTGGTCGAAAAGAGCAATCTTCGGCAATCTGTCATCCTTCATCCACACAACGTGCCCTAGCCATCTCAACCTTTCTTTCATTATAGCCCTAGAGAGCGGTATTGAACCACATTTTTCGTACAGCCTATTGTTTGAAATACGGTCAATCATCCGGGTACCCAGAACAACTGCCACAAAACAGCAATTTCGGATAGAGTGTGCGAGATGGTTGGAAATGACAAGCAACATCAACCTCCTAGCAACAGACTCTTGTGAATAGCCACTCATAATTCCATGGCTTGTGCTCCATTCTTAGTCAAGTCTGGACTTGAAGGATGGAGTTGTGGGTGCAGTCACTGTTTCGTCTTGAAGGCTGTTCTAGTCATTAATGAAACATTAAGCAAAATAGTTTTGCCATATTTGTGTCTTCACAGTCTGTTTAGAAAAATTTTCATGAATGGCCTATTTTATGGTGTTGACTTGCATGTTTTTGGAAGAGAGTATTATTTGGTTGGCTATTATATCTGCATGTCACGATCATGTCGCTGCAGTGTTGTCTGAAGATGAGTGGTGGGAGTTGTAGGTGCTCCAGCCTCTCATTGTATGGAACATTTCACAGACCATTGATGCATTTTGGAGCACACCTTTGAACAGCTTCAACTAGGCTAGTATCATTCTTATAGGAGGGGTAAGCAAGGCATGTTCCAAAATCCAGAATGAGCCTGACAACAGCCTTATACAGCCTCAGGAAGATGGACCAAGAGCAACTGGTGATCCTCCGCTTGAGCAAACCAAGACTACAATTTGCTCTTGATACTGCTGATAGCCAGTGTTCATGGAATTTAAGTTGGTTATCAACTATAACACCCAAATCTCTTTCATCATGGTTAGTCTGCAACTGGATGTAAGAATGTGACCCCTTGTTAAGCATCATGTATTTATGACATAGTTTGTTTTCGCAAAAGTGGTAGATGATGCACTTTGAAATGTTAAACTCCAACAGCCAATCATTTGCCCAAGTTTGGATTTTCAGGAGATTATATTGTAGGCTTTTTTGGCCTGCTGGTTGGAAGAGCTTGGAATCATCAGCATAGAGTGTGATGTTATTGATGACTTTCTTCATCAAATCATTGATGGAAATGAGAGGGTAGGGCCCAAAACTGTACCCTGAGGAACCCCACTGACAACTTCAAATGGTGGCAAAAAGACTTTGGCACCATTATTTATAAAAAGTTGGACCTGCTGCTTCTGATTCGTCAAGAAATTCATTATTCATTTGACCACATCAGTAAGGATGCCAACAGCTCATAACTTAGCATTAACATGTCTGTGTGGTACCTTGTCAAATGCTTTGGCAAGATCAAGTAGTATCAAGTCGACTCGTATCCCTTGTCCAGGAGGTCAGTAATGATATCATATGTCTCCAGCAAGTTAGTCTCAACTGACTTACCCGGGAGGAAGCTATGCTGGTGTGGGGACAGAATACTGTTGGAAAGGAGACGTGACAGGATTTCAGCATTGACTATATGCCCCAGGGTTTTGGTTAAAGCAGAAGTCAAGCTAATGCGTCAATAATTCTCTGCCTTTGTCCTGTCACCTTTTTTAATATTCGTGTGATATGTGTGTTCTTCCAGTCTGCAGATACTGCCTTTGATTCAACAGACTTCTGAAATATTTGACAAAGCGGTGTACAGATTTCATTTGCCAATTCCTTCAGAAGCATTGGGTGACTGTTGTCTGGTCCTGCAGACTTACTAGAATCTAATTCCTCAAGTCTTTTCTTGACAGATTCTGGGGAAATGAAAATAGGCTGCATTGTTGAGTTGGGTATAACAGAAATTTCTGTGGGAGGGAGGGGGATGTCTGGCTCTTCAGTAATAACTGACGCAAATTGTGCATTGAGTAACTCAGCTATTTCTTGCAGCTCAATAGTTTCAGTCCTGTCTGTTCTCTTCACTGAATGTCTACTGTGGTCTTTGCTAAATACATAATTCCAGAACATCTTTGGATTTTTCTTACTATCTTCTGCAAGCTTGGACTCAAATTCATAACAGAGTTGCTTATTAGGATTGCAAAGCTTATTTCAAGCATTTACAAATTTATTATAATCATCACCTTTTCCTTTTTAAGCATACTTTCTCCAGTATCAAATTTTCCAGTTTTGTTCTCTACATATCTGAGGGGTGATATAAGGGAGTGTCTTGAGCTTTGGTATGATACTTGTTGATGTGTATATTAACTGAAGCTTTGTTAGCTTCTCTTAGAAATTGACCCATTGTTGATCTATACTCCCTTAAAGCAAAAGTCCCCAGTCTATTTGGCTTAACCTTTCTCTCATTGCTGCATTGTCAGTGTAAATCCTTTTTGTGTAGTTGTTTGTGATCATAGGCAGCGCAACCGCGCTGCCTAAGTAAAGAACGACGTTGGCACAATGTATTTTTTTTTTTTTTTTTTTTTTGGTTTCCATATCAGGGCACTTCGTATCGAAGGAGTTGTCGTAGAAACTTCGAAAAGGGGTCATTCGATTAGAAATTGCAGTGGCTAGTGCCCTTTTTAATAATTGAAAGTGATTGTAGTGCAACTAGCCCCCCACCCCACGCCCATCATTCCCCCAAACACATCCAATAGAAATTTTGAGATAGCCGTTTAGTTCAGCGTAGTTGATTTCCAGATAGAAAACATGTTTTTGAGGAGGACACTCCCCAACAACCCTCGGGACAAGGGTTTTAAGTTATGCCCTGAGGGCATATAAGAACGATGTTGGCATAATGTATTATTTATTATTTTTTTTTTCTTTTAGAGCAGGGCACTTTGTATTAAAAAAGTTGTTGTAGAAACTTCGAAAAGGGCTCATTCAATTGGAAATTGGAGTGGCTTGTGCTCTTTTTAATATTCGAAAGTGATTTGAAGGCAACTAACACCCCATCCAAGCCCACCAATTCCCAAAACACGTACAATCAAAATTTTGGAATAGCCATTTTGTTCAGCGTACTTGATTTCCAGATAGAAATTATGTTTTTGAGGTATACACTCACCCACAGCCTTCAGGGCTGGGGTTGTAAGTTATGCCCTAGGGGCATATGGGGTTTATATAGAAGGCGTTGTCGTAAAAACTTCAAAAAAGGCTAATTCGATTGGAAATTCAAAGGGCTAGTGCCCTTTTTAATAGTCGAAACTGGTTGGAGGGCAACTAGCCCCCCTCTCACGCCCACCTTTTCCCCAAACACATTCAATAAATTTTTTAGATAGCCATTTTATTGAACATAGTTTTAGGTTCTGGAAATTAGGTCTTTGAGGATGACAACCCCCCCCCCCAAAAAAAACCTTCAGGGAAAGGGTTGTAAGTTATGCACTGGGGGCATACAAGGTTTTTATAGAACGCGTTGTCGTAGAAACTTCAAAAGGGCTCATTCGATTGGAAATTGAAATGGTTAGTGCCCTTTTTAATAGTCGGAAGTAATTGGAAGGCAACTAACACCCCTTCCATACCCACCATTTCCCCAAACACATCCAATCAAAATTTTGAAATAGCCATTTTTTTCCACGCAGTTTAAAGTTCAGGAAATTATACATTTGAGCAGGACCCCCCCCCCCCGAGTCTTCAGGGCAAGGGTTATAAATTATGCCCAGGGGTCATATAAGTTTTTATTGAAATCTTTGTCATAGAAACTTCAAAAAGGGCCTATTCGATTGGAAATTAAAAGGTCTAGTGCCCTTTTATATAGTCGAAAGTAATTTGAGGGCAACTAACCCCCTCTTACGCCCACCTTTTCCCCAAACACATCCAATCAAAATTTTTAAATAACCATTTTGTTCAGCGTAGTTTATTTCCAGATAAAAAGTAGGTTTTTGAGGAGGGCACTCCCCAATAGCCCTCAGGGCAAGGATTGTAAGTTTTACTCAGGCGGCAAGTAAAGTTTCTATAGAACACATTGTCGTAGAAACTTCAAAAAGGGCTAATTCGACTTAGTGCGTAAATGCATAGTGCACTTTATAGTAGTCAAGAGAGATTGGAAAGGAACTAACACCACTTCCACGTCCACTATTTCCCCAAACATATCCAATCAAAATTTTGAGATAGCCATTTTGTTCCACGCAGTTTAAAGTTCAAGAAATTATACCTTTGAGCAGGACACTCCCCCCACAGTATTCAGGGCAAGGGTTATAAGTTATGCCCTGGGGGCTTATATGGTTTTCATTGAAATCTTTGTCGTAAAAACTTGAAAAAGGTCTCATTAGATTGTAAATCTAAAAAGCTAGTGCCCTTTTTAATAGTTGAATGCGATTTGAGGGCAACTAACCCCCCTCTCACGCCCACCTTTTCCCCAAACACATCCAATCAAAATTTTTAGATAGGCATTTTGTTTCACGCGGAAATTATACTTTTGAGCAGGACACTCCCCCACAGTCTTCAGGGCAAGGGTTATAAGTTATGCCCTTGGGGCATATAAGTTTTTATTGAAATCTTTGTCGTAAAAACTGGAAAAAGAGCTGTTTTGATTGAAAATTCAAATGGCTAGTGCCCTTTTTAATAGTCGTAAGTGATTTGAGGGCAACTAACCCCCCTATCACGCCAACCTTTTTCCCAAACATATCCAATCAAAATTTTGAGATAGCCATTTTATTCAACATAGTTGAAAGTTTTGGAAATTAGGTCTTTAAGGATGACAACCCCCCCCCCCCAACCCTCAGGCCAAGAGTTGTAAGTTATGCCCTGGGGGCATGTAAGGTTTTTATAGAAAGTGATGTTGTAAAAATATCAGAAAAGGCTCATTCAATTGGAAATTGAAAGGAACAGTGCCCTTTTAATAGTCGGAAGGGATTGAAGGGCAAATAACACCCCTCTCACGCCCACCATTTCCCCAAACACATCCAATCAAAATTTTGAGACATCCATTTTGTTCAACGTAGTCGAAAGTTCTGGAAATTAGGTGTTTTAAGATGACCCCTTCAGAGCCCTCAGTGCAAGGGTTATAAGTTATGCCCTGGGGGCATATAAGGTTTATATAGAAAGTTGTAGAAATTTCAAAAAGGGCTCATTTGTTTGGAAATCAAAATTGCCCTTTTTAATAGTCAAAAGTGAGTGGAGAGTAACTGACCCATCTCCCACGCCCACCAGTTCCCCAAACACATTCAATCAAAGTTTAAAGATAACCATTTTGTTCAACGTCGTTGAAAGTTCTGGAAATTATGTATGTAAGGATGACAGACCCCCCCCAGAGCCCTCAGGACAAAGGTTGTAAGTTATGCCCTGGGGCATATAAGGTTTTTATAGTTAGAGTTGTCGTGAAAACTTCAAAAGGGGGTCATTCAATTGCGAATTGAGAGAGTTAGTGCCCTTTTTAATAATTGAAAGTGATTGGAGGGTAACCATCCACCCTCTCACATGCACCATTCCCCTAAACACATCCAATGAAAATTTTCCTATAGCCATTGTGTTCAACATATTAGAAAGTTCTGGAAATTAGGTCTTTGAGGGTGACAGTCCCCCCAGCCCTCAGGGCAAGGGTTGTAAGTTATGCCCTGGAAGTATATACGGTTTCTATAGAAAGCGTTGTCGTAGAAACTTCAAAAGGGCTTATGCGTTTGGAAAATTAAAGGGCTAGTGCCTTTTTTTAAAGTTGAAAGTGTTTGGAAGGCGACTAATATCTCTCTCGTGCACAAAACTTCTCCCAACACATCCAATCAAAATTTTGAGATAGCCATTTGGTGTAACGTAGTTGAAAGTTCTGAAAATTATGTCTTAGAGGATGACGACCGCCCTCACAGCCCTTAGGGTAAGGGTTGTAATTTATTCCCTGGGGGCAAATAAGGTGATTATAGAAAGCGTTGTCGTAGATACTCAAAAAGAGCTCATTCGAGATACTCAAAAAGAAGGCTGGAAATTTTTATAGTGAAGATCGATGTGGGTATAATGTATGATTTTGTTTTTGTTGTTGTTGTCGTTTAGACCAGGGCACTTCGTATCAAAGGAGTTGTCGTATGAACTTCGAAAAAGGCTCATTAGATTGAAAACAGAAAGAGCTGATGCCCTTTTTAATAGTCGAAAGTGACTGGAAGGCAGCTAATCCCCATTCCATGCCCATCCTCCCATTTGCCTTTATGTTTAAAAACTATATATTGCCTTAAGATTAAATCAAAATGCACTGTATTAATGCTAATTCCCAATAAGGCATCTCATAAGTAACCCAAGAATGACTGAGGGTATATATTCAAACTTTTGGGGATACTTATGCTCTTAAAATTTAACCAAGTTAAAATAGCGTGTGTATCCAAGCTATCAAAGAAAGTAAGCAGATTTTTTTTGCAAATGGTATCAAGTTTTCTATTTCAGGTCAACTAGAGGAGGTATGAAACGAAATTAAACACTACTATTTGTGTCCAGAATTTTAAAAGGGTGTACGTTGTTAAAAATTGCTGAAAATTTTTCTCCAGCATAAAAATAGCAGACAAAACTATAAAGTCTTAGTAAAACGAAAAGATTTAAAGTATTATTTTCTTCTTCCCTGAAAAGACTACGTGAATATAAAACGAACAGAAATTAATTAAAAAAAACTGTTTTCACAAAATAAGCTTTTCAAAGAAAACTATAGAACCCCATAAAACAAAAAATGAGCAAAAATAAAATCAAATAATCTACGAAGCGTGAAACTGCCGCAAATCAGCATTGATAAATGCACAAAACCCAAAACGAACAGAAATTACAATAAATAACCGAGTCAAACTCAAAACGAGCAGAAATCAACATAAGTTGGGCTCAAAACCCCCATGCCTTCCCAAGGCCAGAACATAATTTGCGCTTTACTGAAAAAAATACAAATGAATGTGCAGTGTCAGTTTAATATACATATACTGATATTTAGTACCATAATCAAAATGTTAATATTATTTGATTTATTAAAGTTATAAAAGTAAAAACATTTTTATTTTTTCAGGAGCCATTGGTACTATGGAAATAAAGGGAGTATGTTATCTGTTCTATATACAAACACAGACTGTTTATCTTCAAAATTGATTAATTTCAAACCCTCAAACCATGTCATTGCAATATCAGTCCTCAAACCCCATGTCACTGCTATTACAGAATCACTACCCAAGAACTGTCAGCAACCAGATGTGTATTTCCAGCAAGTGTCTGATTATAAACTCATTATAAACACTAATTATCAGTGTGGACTTTTCTTTTATGTTCATACCTCATTAAAGTATATTAGAGTTAATGATCCAATATCTTCAAGTACAAGTGAATGCTTAGTTGTTGATGTGAAGTTACCTGGGTCTACAATTGCTTTTAGAGCCATTGTAGCCAATTATTGTAGTCCTGTGTTAGTGAATTGTCTACATTTAATAATCAAAAATTATTGCAGTATTTTTCCTCTGTCTCTTTATCTACTTCTAAGTTTCTAGTAGTTGGTGACTTTAACATACCCTCTATTGATTGGACCTCAAGTACAACACAACTTTCTGATGAGTTGTTTGAAAATCAATTCCTACAAACTTTACAAGAGCATTACTTGCATCCGCACATTCAAAACCCTACCCATTTGCATGCTAATTCAATCCCTTCAGTCTTAGATCTTGTAATTACAAAATCACATGATGATGTTGTTAGTGTTGAGTTGTTACCACCACTAGGAAAAAGCAATCATTTGGTATTGGTGATATCACTAAATTGTCTTTTGGGCTTTGCTGATATTCCAAATAGTTCTCCCAAATATGATTATGGTAGAGGAAATTAAATTGCACTTTCTGACTAAGTTTCATATCTTTCTATCCAAAAGGAGTTACATCAATGTAATGCTACCACTAATGTGTCCTTTGATTTTATTAAGCAGGCATTTAAAGAAGGTAAAGATCAATATGTACCAATATCTACTAGCAGACAGTTTTCCAAAAACAGACAGATCCTTCCTTGGTATACTTGTACAAATGCTAAAAGAAAAAGCTGATAGGTGGCATGATCAAGTAAAAATTAAAACCTTTGATTTGAGGTCAAAATATAAAACAGCTAAAAATAGAACAACTAAATTCCTTTGTTTAAATTGTCAAGAGGTTGGGAAAAAATGTTATAGCATCAGTCCAAAGTTGCCCAAAAAGATTTTGGAAGTATGTAAGATGGAATCAAGTTTCACAATCCCCATCATTCACTTCCTTTATAGATCCTTAAACTCTTTCACAAAAAGATGATAATTATGTAAAAACACAACTTTTCAATAAGGTATTTGGTTCAGTTTTTACACAAACACACACAGAAACACATGTTCAGTTTACTCTTCTAGATTTAACAAAAGAATTTGACAATTCAGATTTTACAATCTAGGAGGTTTATCAAACATTCCAAAATCTTGGAAAGGCATCAGATTGCTAGATTTTCATATATGATGTTACATGAACTTGCATCAGTACTTGATGGACCACTCACATATCTCTTTAGTCTTTGTTGTTTGTCTGATGAATGTCCTTCAGCTTGGAAAAGAACAATCATTAGGCCATTGTACAAGAATGGTTCAAAGTCCAATTTTAAAAATTACAGACCCATTTCAAATACATCAATCATTTCCTGTATAATGGAGAAAATTGTGGTGAGCAGAATCCAGGTACATTTTGAGGAAAATAATTTATGGCATTCTGCTCAGCATGGTTTCCATAAACAGCAATATTGTAATGCACAACTTCTGGAGGTGATTCATGATTTTCAATTCATGGCAGATAATGGTATTTTGTTTGATTGTATTTATATTGACTTTTCCAAAGCATTTGACAAAATTTTCATCCCACTTCTGATAAAGAAATGTCAACTATATGGTATCAGCCCACAAACTAAAGCATGGATAATGGATTATCTTACAAATAGAAACCAAAAGGTTGCAGTAAGTGATGCTCTGTCAACACTTATGTCTGTCATAAGTGGAGTTCTACAAGGCAGTTGTCTTGGGCTGGTTCTCTTCTCCCTTTTTATCAATGATTTACCACATGTTGTTAGGAATTTGACCTTAAAAATGTCTGCAGATGATGCAAAAGTTTACAGGTCAGTCATGAGTGAACGTGAGATTTCTTTACTTAGAGGATTTGCTTGCTCTGTGCTGGTGGTGTATGGCAAACTCTATGTTCATTAATGAAACCAAATGCAATGATGTGCACTATTTGCATAGACTCCCGAAACATTACCATTACTTTGTTGATGCTAAATCAATTTCAAGTGTGGAGTATACTTGAGACCTTGGGGTTTGTTTTGATTCAAGTCTCAAATTTGATAAACATGCATCAGATATCACCCATAAGGCAAATTACCAATTACTATATCAAAAGCATACATTTTCTAAGTTTAATCTTTGTTCATTGATTTCATTTTATGTATCCACTGTACATCCAATACTTGAGTATTGCTCATCAGTATGGTATCCCCTTAACAAGAGAGATAGAGATAGGGTTGAGAGAGTACAATGTAGGGCCACCAAACTCATGCCTTACTTGAGACATCTACCTTACCACCAGAGAACTCAGAGACTACAGTTGCCTAGTCTTTAATTCTGATGAGATAGAACTGACCTAATAAATACATTCTGCATTGTTAGGAAGATTGATAATATCATCCAACTCACCTCTTCACTTTTACAGAATAGAGTAGTACCTATCAAAACCAACACAAAATTTACCCACCATGTTCACAGAAAATATTAGGCCAAAACTCTTTATCTAGCTGATAAAGACTGGAAGACTTGGAACTCACTTTTGTTGGAAATAATTGTGAGTACCACAGTCCTGTCTTTCAAAAGTAGTTTAGCCTCTACTGATCTCTATACTAGGTCTTATCACAATCCATTTTGAGAATATTTTTGCTTTTTGTATTAGCTGTTTTGTGACCAGTATGTTTTTCAGTTATTTTGTATGCTTACTTTTTGGTATGTTTCAGTTATTGTCAGATATGTTTGAGTTCGTTCGGTATGTTACTCTATGTTTCAGCTATTATGTTTTCAGAGTGTGTTACTTTTCATAGAATTTTATGTGTATATTATGTTGTCACCATTGTCATGGACTTTTTATAATTGTTTAGTGCAACAAGCTTTATAAAGCACACCATATTTTGGTATTAATAAAAAAATAAATTACTATGGCTTAAAATTTTACTCAAAAAACAGCAACTACATTTTCAAAACTAAAACCAAAGAAAAAAACAGAAAACTGGAGATTAAAGTATAATATTGTTTTATCAAAATTCCAATAGGCATAGAGACATGTCAAGTAGGCAAATTTCTTAGACTTCAAAATCAGAAGAAGGTTAACATAGGCCTAGTAGCTTGGCAATACCTTCCCAGAGTAGGCTATGCTTTAGGCCTGAATTCATTACTGAAAGTATAATTTTTCTAACCTAGCCCCTTATCAAGATAAAAAAAAGTAGCTTGACTAGAATTTTACCAAAATAATTTTAAAAAGTGCATAATGATGGAAGGAAACATCATTATCTGATTAGTAGAAACATCCTGGATATAATAAAGTCAGAATTTTGTTGTTTTCTTTTAGTTTTTAGATGCTCCTTGGGCTGTATCTGCGACTATACATCTGGGGAAAAAAGGCATTTGTAAGTGAACTGATTATTATGTTTGGAAAGCGCATGCCAAAAGGAAACTTAGTAACCTGGTATTCATCTTATCCCTGTCAGTCAGTGAATCTTGTATATATTGACACTGACTACTACAAAACTAAAAAAAAACACTGAATTTACCCAATAAACTTAATGCATTTTCTGTTAAATGAGTAGGGCTAACCCAGCCTATTTGCAAAAGCCTATCTACATTACCAAACAGCATACTGGAGTGTGAAATAAGCAGCATTAAACTAACCTTTTCATCAGCAGACCCAGAAAGAAAAGTTCCAATATCAAAGAAACTTCCTGGTTGGAATCTGACTTTTGATACTTTTCTGGAAACAAATTTTGCAGCCATCCTCGTCCTTGTAATTTTGAATTTTTAAATTTATTTTGACAGTGTTTCTAGTATTTCTTTAATACTATCTGAGAATTGAACTGAGAAGCTGGACAGCTTCTCAGTTTATTTGTCCTGAATCACATAGTAAAGGTACCCAAAGAGCTATGGCTGATGTGGAATAAAGATTTATGTTCAATATCACCCTTCACTGCGTCACCACCCTGTAATATGTCTATTTTGACGGTTTATAAAAATAAGAAAATAAGATGAGCCTCCCTGAAAGTACTTTTCAGTTGGCATTCAAAGCAAAAATGAATACAAATTTTGAAGGGTTTCTACAAGTTTATCCAAATGGTTCTGTAGCAGGTGAAAGAACTGGAGTAGTCTATATAATCCACAACAAATTTCTCAAAACGAATTACCCAATCAAAATCTTGAAATAGCCACTTTCTTTATCGTATTTGAAAGATCTGGAAAATATGCCTTTGAGGAGGACGCTCCCCCTCAGCCCTCAAGGCAAGTGTTGTAAATTATGCCCTGGGAGCATATAAGAAACTTCAAAAGTGACTCATTCGATTGAAAATTCAAAGGGCTAGTGCCTTTTTTAACAGTCGAAAGTGATTGGAGGGAAACTGACCCGCCTCTCACGCCCACCATTTCCTCAAATACATCCAATCAAAATTTTGAGATAGTTATTTTGTTCAACGTAGTTAAAACTTCTGAAAATTAGGTCAATGAGGATGACCCCCCCCCCCACAGCCCTTAGGACAAGGGTTGTAAGTTCTGCCCTGGGGGCATATAAGGTTTTTATAGAAAGCATTGACGTAGAAACATCAAAAAGAGCTCATTCGATAGTTGAAAAAGTTTTTAACAGTTGAAAGTAACTGGAAGGCAACTAACCCCCCTTTCACATCACTATTTTCCCCAAACACAGCCCAGCAGTATTTTGAGATATCCATTTTGTTCAACGTAGTTGAAAGTTCTAGAAATTAGATCTTTGAGGATGATAACCTTCTCAGAGCCCTCAGGACAAGGGTTGTAAGTTACGCCCTGGGGGCATGTAAAGTTTTTATAGAAAGCGTTGTCATAGAAACTTCAAAAAGGGCTCATTTGATTGGAAATTGAAAGTGCTAGTGTCCTTTTTAATTTTCGAAAGGGATTGCAGGGCAACTAACCCCCCTCTCACGCCCACTATTTCCCCAGACAAATCCAATCAAAATTTTGAGACAGCCACTTTATTCACCGTAGTCGAAAGTTCTGGAAATTATGTCTTTGAGGATGACACACCCCTCAGGGTTAGGGTTGTAAATTATGCCCTGGGGGCATATAAGGTTCTTATAGATAATGTTGTCGTACAAACTTCAAAAAGAGCTCATTCAATTGGAAATTGAAAGGACTAGTGCCCTTTTTAAGAGTCAAAATTGATGGGAGGACAACTAACCTTCCTTCTTAAACCCACCATTTCCCCAAACACTTCCAATCAATTTAGAGATAGCAATTTTTTCAACGTAGTTGGAAGTTCTGGAAATTATGTCTTTGAGGATGAACCCCCCCCCTCCACATCCCTCAAGGCAAAGGTTGTAAGTTATGCCCTAGGGGCATATAAGGTTCTTATTGAAAATGTTGCTGTAGAAACTTCAAAAAGGGCTCATTCGATTGGAAATTGAAGGGGCTAGTGCCTTTTTAATAGTCAAAATTGATTGGACGGCAACTAACCCTCCTCTCACGCCCACCATTTCCCCAAACACAGCCAATCCAAATTTTTAGATAGCCATTTTGTTCAATGTAGTTGAGAGTTCTGGAAATTATGTCTCTGAGGATGACAGACCCCCCACACTTCTAAGTGCATGGGATTTACGTTATGCCCTGGGGGCATATAAGGTTTTCTTAGATAGCGTTGGCGTAGAAATTTCAAAAAGGGCTCATTAAATTGGAAATTGAAAGGGCTAGTGCTTTTTTGAAAATTCGAAAGTGATTGGAGGGCAACAAACCCCCCTCTCCTGCCCACCATTTCCCCAAAAACATCCAATCAAAATTTTAATATAGCTATTTTCTTTAACTTAGTCGAAAATTCTGGAAATGAGGTCTTTGAGGAAGACAACCCCCCTCCCCCTGCCCTTTAGGGCTAGGGTCGTAATTTATGACCTGGGGGCATATAAGGTTTTTATGGAAAGGGTTGTCGCGGAAACTTCAAAAAGGGCTCATTCGATTGGAGAAAGGGCTAGTGCCCTTTTTAATAATAGAACTTAATAGGAGGGCAACTAACCCCCCTCACAACCACCATTTCATCAAGCACATCCAATCCAAAATTTAGAGATAGCAATTTTTTAAACGTAGTTGAAAGTTCTGGAAATTATGTTTTTGAGGATGAAAAAAAAAAAACCAAAACCCCCAGGGCAAGGGTTGTAAGTTATGCGCTACCGCTCTGCCACATATATTATGTGTGACCCCTTTTTGGAAATTATTGGCAAACCGTGAAAAGTCTAAAATCCTCTCTTTGTTTTTCCGTTTTGCCAAGTACCTACTAAAATTGCCACTATGGACAAAAAATTATTTTCTGATTCGGCGCTACAACCTAGCTGACCCAAATCTAGCTGTTGAGACACTTAATAGCCGGCAACAAATAAAACTAGCAATTTTAAAGCACGAGTGGGCAAGTTTGCTTGTTTAATTTTCCCTCTTGTTTCCCTTTTTTTTCTTTTTTTTTCTCCTTTCAGAAGTTGTTGTCCTTGCTGCTCTTTTCGAAGAAGTCGTTCTTTCTGTTGTTATTTTTGAGTACGTTATCTTTCTGTTTCCTCTTTTCATACTATTTTGTACACTATTTAAGAAGTTGTTGCTCTATTGTTATTTTTTAGTATGTTTTCTTTTTGTTTCCTCTTTTCGCACTATTTTGTATGCTCTGTCATTGTACATTTACTGTATACGACGGGTTTTCAATATATTGTTATTATTAGCATTTATTATTATTATTATTACTATTATACCGCCCCCGTGGTAAATAAGGCTTTCCAAATTTGAGAATTTCATTTCATTTTTTTTTTTTCCGTAGAGGGAAGGAATTTTGGTGCTGTGTATTATGCGTCACTCACTCATGTTTACACTGTCTAAAACTCGAGAACAAATCGGTTTCTTTGTTAGTTTCTTTCAGCTTAGCGCGAGACAAGACAAAGTCAAGCGACAGAATAGATGGGAAATATACAATTTGGAAATATATATATTTGCACATAAGGAGGGGGAGGGGGGTAAAGTATTTGGATAGTTTGAATTCAGGAGACAATTGTTACTTCACAATATGTAGAATTGTACCTAACACATTTTGCATACAGACGCGCTAGACTTTACCCCCCCCCCCCTAATGTGCAAACATATAGCCCAAATTTGTTTCTAAAGCAACGAAGAAACTAACGAAGAAACCGGTTAGTTCTCGAGTTTTACACATCGTAAACTTGAGTGAGTCAGTTTTTTTTTTAAATTTGGCTACTCCCAAAAATTGCAGAAGTTCATATTGAAGTCTTTTCAACAAAAATGGATTTGTGTTCTTTCTAAGTTTTTAAGATACTTTTGGAGGGCTTGTGTTTCAGGAGTTGCTCTAAAGATTTGGGACAGCAAGTCAAACTTTAAAGTAATGGGCGAGGTACTGAAGAGGAGGCCATACCCCCAAATGTACGGAATGACTTCTGTTCATTTTAAGTTTTATAGTTGCTCCTTACTTTCAGCTGAAAAAAATTCTTTAATTTCTAATTGTTTTTCAAATAATAGAGGGAAACCTAGCCCCCTTCCATGAAACCCCAACCCAAACAAAAAATTCTCAGTTGAAGTATTTTTCTATGCAAAGTCCCACCTCAACGAAAAATTCTCTCCCAAAAATTATATTTTCGCTGAAAATTCCCCCCGTAAAATTTCTTGCAGATGATTCCGTCTGAAAAATTCTCCTTAACATACTTTCCTTTGAAAAAGACATTAATTTCAAATCGTTTTTCAAAACAAAATGGAAATCTCCTTCCGTCGAAATTTTTCCCGAGAATTCCCTCCCCCCATCCGTGGTTGATCCTGCCCCCCCCCCTCAAGTTGATCCTGTTAAGAGTTCTTCCATGGATAATTTCGCTCTAGAAAATTACCACATAAGAAATTTCTCTCGTGGAAATCTCCCCCGCCATAAAAAAAATCCCCTAGTCAATGCGAATCCAGTTGAAAATTTTTCCTGGAAAATTTTCCAGGAACAACTTCACATGCATAATTGAGACGGCAAAGAGAAAGTATGACAAATAAAAATAATTTCGCAGAGAAATTCTGTCAAATTCCCCTAGCGCAAGATTTCCCAAGGAAAGTTCGCCCCCGGACACTTCCCTCTCAACAGAAAATTCTCCTCGTGGAAAACTACCCCTCCCATACATGAAAATGTTAGCATACTTCCTAATCAAATGGTATATATAAACAATGGGCAAATTTCCAAACTTACAGCTCTTTTCCCAGATGCTGTGGAGGGTCACGGTGTCCCCTAAGACATAGTTACTGGACCTTTCATTTATGCTGACAGAAATGGTTATCTCAATATTCTTGTTAGGCAACGTTAGGGAAAAGAGGAATGGGAGGGAGAGTAGTTACCATCCAATCTTTTTATTTTCACTTAAAAGGGGCAGTAGAGCTTTTAATTTCCGCTCAAATCATCCAGCTTTAATCTTCTAGGACTATTGGGTCAACAAAATCACCCCTGGGAAAAATAAATAGTAAAACTAACACGCTCATTGGATTAGAAACTGAAAGGTCTAGTGCCCTTTTAAATAGTCGAAAGTGATTGGAGGGCAATAAGCCTTCCTCCACGCCCATCATTGCCCCAAACATTTACATTAAGACTACTACAAGTGCGTAAGCTCTTTTTATAGCTTTGAATTTACAGATAAACAGATTCAGCGTGCTTAGCCAGAGTGGAGTTAGATATCAATAAAAGTACAAAATTGTTAACTAGTGGAACCGCATTTGGAAACAATATAGAAAATTTGATTATTATTTTATAGACTAATCTAGGTTTTGCTCATTTGAGTAAGGGAAAATAACCCCTTTCGCTATAGCAGAGCTATCAAAAAATAGCTAACTAAGGAAGGGTACTAGGCATTTAACCCCCCCCCCCCTGAAAATAGCCCCCGCGGAAAATACCCCTCACCCCCCAAAAAATACTCCCAATGGAAAATACCCCCCGCGGAAAGCAACCTCCGTAAGAAATACTCCCTCCTTTGAATATACCCCCCCCCCCGTAAAATACCACCCTTCTGTGTAAAATAAGGTTTCCAAATTTGAGAATTTTATTTGAGTTTTGTTTAGTTTCGTTGAGAAGTGCTAAGGAACGGGAAAAAGTGGAATCTACACACCAAAAGTATCTTAAAAACTTAGAAAGAAAAAACGCAAATCCATTTTTGTTTAAAACACTTCCATATGAACTTCTGTAATTTTTGGCAGTAGCGGGTGCCAAATTAAAAAAAAATTGAGGAAGAAAAAAAGTGTAGATAAACATACATCAAAATTAAGCCAAAACATATGGTATCAAAAAGTTTAAGAAGGTTTGGCTATCCTTTGAAAGGATAGTTGGCTTTGGGAGCCAACAAATTTTTGTTGTTTAAGTTTTTACGGACGAAAGCGTTGTCAAATTCTACGAGTTTGTTTTTCTTATCATCCAAGTGTAAAACTACCACAAATCACCATAAATAAATAAATGAAACCCAAAAACGAAGAGAAATTACTATAGATAACCTAGTCAAAATCAAAAAGGAGAAAAAATTAAAAGGAGTAGGGCTGACCACCCCCATGTCTTCTCAAAACCAGAACATAATTTGCACTTTTGCAGTTTTTTTGTTTTTTTATAGAACTTTCATGTTAATTTTTGCTCTTTTTGAGATTGAATCTGTTATTTATTGTAATTTCTGTTCGTTTTGGGTTTAATTCATTTAATGATGGTGATTTGTGGTAGTTTTACGCTTGGAAAAGTATTTGAATTTATTTCTACTTATTTTTGGCTTAATGAGGCTCTTCACTATTCTTTGAAAAAATTGTTTTGTGGAGTTTTTTTTTTAATTAATTTCTGTTCATTTGGCATTGACATGATCTTTTTCATAGAGAAAAATATTTCATATTTTTTTGTTTTTTTTTCTATTAGACCATAGTTTTTACTTGGAAGATTATTTGACTTTATTTCTGCTCATTTTTGGTTTATTGAGGCTCTTTACTTTTCTGTAGCAAAAAGCAATTTTCAATCAAAAATATGGTTGAAAAAGCGACCGGTTGGATATCATGCATGCTAATTCAACACACCAAATAAAATGAAAAAAGGGGATAACAATAATAATAACTGAATTACATACATATATTCCCTCCTCCTTATGACCTCGCTCTTTACACTAAAGTTTGTTTTTATAGAATCTTAAAACAAAGCTTATTGTTCTAGTTAAACAGTCATTGTGTTTCAGGAATCGTTCTTAAAGAATTAGGACAAAAAGTCAAAACCTTAGCATAAAGAAAAAGGTCTTGTGGAAGGGGCAACTCTTTTCATACACATAATAATTTCTGTCCATTTTAAGTTTTGATGATGCTCCTTACTTTCATTTGAAATAACTTGTTTTTTTTTCTAAATTTAATTTCTGATCTTTTTTAAATAATACCGAGAAATCCTTTTCTCTCTCCATGAGAAAATCCGGAATTAGTGTATTATAAGCCACTCACTCAAGTTTACAATTTGCAAAACTCGAGAACAAACCGGTTTCTTCGTTAGTTTCTTCGTCACCTTAGAAACAAATTTGGGCTATACGTTTGCATATTAGGGGGGGGGGGTAAAATATAGTGGGTTTGCATGCAAAATGAGTTAGGTACAATTATTCTGCATACTATGAAGTAAGAATTGTTTCCTGACTTGAAACTGTCCAAATACTTTACCCCCCCTCTATGGGCAAATATATAGCCTAAATCATATAGTTCCCATCTATTCTGTCACTTGTCTTTGTCTTGTCTCTCGCTAAGCTGAAAAAATCTAACGAAAAAAATCGGTTTGTTCTCGAGTTTTACACAGCATAAGCTTGAGTGAGTGGCGCATAATACACAAGTACCAAAATTCCTTTCCCCTACGGAAACTAAAAAAACAAAACTTAAATAAAATTCTCAAATTTTTGAGAATCTCAATTCAAATAAAATTCAAATTGAAAGCCTTATTTTCCACGGGGGTATTTTCCGGGGGGGGGGGTATCTACCTGTTTTTTTTCCGCCGGGAGGGGGGTTATTTTCCTCGGCGGGGTGTTTTCCGAGGGGGTATTCTCCTTGGGGGCTATTTTACGGGGGGTATTTTCTGAGGGGGGGGGGGTTAAACGCCGGGATGGTAAACGCCGGCCACTGTGAAAGAGAGAGGTGATATCGAAGTCTCAGCTGCCATTCTTGGCAGAGATCTGACAGTTTACAAGTGGTCACAGAATTCCTGTGTCGTTTTAAAATCACCTTTTTGTGAATAAGCAGCACGGCGGCAGATTTCAACTGGCACCTTAACGATAATCAGTCCAATTTTTGTTGAGAAAAAAATCACTCAGTAATAATTTGTTGCGCCCCCTGGCATCGTGCGCCCCTAGGCCTGGGGCTAGTGAACCTATTGGTAAATCCAGGCCTGCCTATGTTTGTGTAAGTATCCTCTCAACCGAGTTAAATATTTAGATTTTATTTTTATTTTTCTGTGTAATTTAAATACTACAATTCTTTGTTCTGTTGGAGACAGTTTTCTGAAGCAGTAAATTTAAATAGTGGAGGAATTTACTTCAAAACAACCTTTCCTTCGGCAGTTCATTAGTCAGTCTCACCAAAAGCATTAAGAGTACCAGAATTGAATCATGACCCAAAATATGTCAATGCAATAGTTCAGGAGTTATTTCAACGAAATTAGCTTATGTTTAACGCACTCTAGGGACACTTAAATGTGTCCTAGCACTACAACTAACAGGAAATTTTCCAGAGACTGTTGATAAGTTGTTGAATAATATTAGCTCTTGAACTTCGATGGATACGAATTTTGAAAAGCGGACTATGTTTCCGCTAGGTTTTAAGATTACTCCCAACTGGATTGCTCGTGAGGTCCCCTATTATTGTCATCTTATATTCTTTTCTAAGCTTGAGGTAGCCTGTAAGCTCCCTTTCGAAAGCGCGATTATATGAAAGGCCAATAGATGCAAGTTGCATCAAAAGGACAAGATAATTTTAGCAAGAGGGATTATGCCTCATCAACCACTAGGTTTTAGGATTATTCCGTACTCGACCGCTGATGAGGTCCCCTTTTATTTTTTTTTCATAATTTTATACTGGGCCTCCCCCAAAGAAATATCAAACACACTAAATGAGACTCTTTTTTTCTAAAAATCATTATAACAGTGTTAAACACTAATTCAAAAGTTGGAGCTGATGGGATGGCAGCCTACCTTATGTGTCGGATAGCCCTGGATAAGGGATTAAAGATGAACATAAATTAGGTAAAGAACTAAATTTTTCAAATAGAGCAAAGAGCGATAGTAAAACTTAAAACGAAAGGTTGTAATTTTATGTAGGATGGGGGGGGGGAGCTACCACCCCCTTAAACCCACTCTTTTTGCTGGAATTTCAAGCTATTTCATCAAAGCAAAAATGCTTCAAAAAGCAATATCAAACAGTTCGTGGTAACAAACTGTAAGTAAGGAGCGACCCGGCTCAATAGTAAACGAAACTCTAAAAAACGGGATTTTGATATCAATAGATACATTAAAAGAATCAGATTTTAATGCTGATTTCAAATATATAAGTGTCATCAAGTTTAGTTCTACTCATAAAAAGTTACACGCCTGAGAAAATTTGGCTGATTTTAAAAAAAATGGGGAAAGACCCCCTAAAAGCTATAGAGCCTCAATGAAAATCACACCATCAGATTCAGCGTATTAGAGAACCCTACTGTAGAGGTTTCAAGCGTCTATCTGCGAAAATATGGAATTTTGTATTTTTTGCCAGAAGAAAGATCACGGATGCGTGTTTATTTGTTGATTTTTTTTTTCCCAGGGGTGATCGTATCGACTCAGTGGTCCTAGAATATCGTGGGAGGGCTCATTGGAACAGAAATTAATAGTTCTAGTGCCCTTTTTAAGTGACCGAAAAAGGAGGGCAACTAGCCCCCCTCCAACGCTCATTCTTTTTCCCAAAGTCACCCGATCAAAATTTTGAGATAGCCATTTTGTTCAGCATGGTTGAAAATATAATAAGTATTTCTTTTAGGATGACAATCCCCCAAAGTTCCCAGGGGGAGGGCTGAAAGTTATGAACTTTATCCAATGTTTACATATAGTATCGGTTATTCGGAAGTATACAGACGTTTTCAGGGGGATTTTTTCCGGCAGGGGTCGGGGGTTATGTGGGAGGATCTTTCCATGGAGGAAGTTTTCATGGGGGAAGGGACATTGCTATGAAGGGGACACCGGATTTCTCAGAATTATTTAAAAAAAGATAAGAAATTAAATAAAAAAAAAACAAATTTTTCAACTGAAAGTAAGGAGCAACACCAAAACTTAAAATGAATAGAAAATAATACGTATATGATTGGTTTCACCCCCTAGTCAATACCTTGCTCTTTAAGCCAAAGATTTTTAGTACTTTCATAAGAGCTATTTATTCTAATTAACGGCCTTTGTGATAAAAACCAACAAAGAGAAAAATCTAGAAAAAAACAAACAAACGAGACTGTGGCCAGTATAGACAAAAGTAAACAATAAAAACAAAACAACACGGATATTTCGCCATTATAAAAACAAGGCGTCTTCAGCACGAGAGACAAAGAACAAGAACAAAACAAGATAAAAAAAAAACCCAAAAAACCCGCCACCAAAAAAAAAAAAAAAAAAAAAAATGTACAATTGGCCCAAACTGATCCACGTAGGGAAAAGATGCTAATATAGAGTTACTTCAGTGAGGACACCAGAGTAACTGAGGTTTTCTCTTGGTTGGTTTTTGTCATGGCTGGCCAGTTCGGCTTAAGATCTTTCATTGGCCTTTGTGATTAAGGGTCATTTTTAAAGAATTGGAACAAAACTCAAACTTTTACGTAAAGAGGGAGGCATTGCCTAGGGGGCGAACCCCCCAATATACGTATTAAAAATACATGAATATAGAAGTTCGTTACGTAAGTTATTTCGTAAGTTACGTATATTTATTACTAATAAAAACGTATAAACGTTTTGAAAGGCCATTGGTGGTCAAAACACTTGTAATTGCAAATTGACTAAATCTATTGTAATGAAAATGCTTTCAGTAAAGCGTAAGTAAAACTTTAGCATGAAGAGTAATTTCTTAGACCACACTGCTTTTCCATTAAAAACAAAAAAATTTTTAAACAAGGAAAACGGGTTTTAATTTTCTATGAAGCAGTGAAATACAAAACAATTAATTATGCACAAAAGCTCCGAATATTTCGGCCCCACATCCGGGAGCCTTTCTCAACGGAAAAAATAAAATAAAATAAATAAATAAAATAAAAAAAACAACTTACATCACAATAAAACATACTAAACACATAAAGAGAAAGAAAAAAAGAAAAAATATAAATAAATAAGAAAAAACAAAACTCACATATGAAATAAACACTTCCATGCACTGAATGTCTATAATGATTCAACTCACCTCCTCCCATTATATAAATGGAAATATATTAAATAAACACTTCCATGCACTGAATGTCTATAATGATTCAACTCGCCTCTTCCCAGTATATAAATGGAAATCTATCAAAAATGAAGAAATATTTATACTTAGATCAACACAATAAAAGGTCAACTAACCCCCCGGCCCATAACCCCTAATTAAATTTCACAAGTTCATCAACCAATTTATGACTTATAAATTGAATGGATTCGTTTGGTTGCAAGCTTAGCTGCAGTTCGTTTACTTTTCTCATCATTTAACCCATTCTGACCTTTGTTCGCAAGGTCATCTTTCGTTTCAGAAATATTATTAAAATCAGTGCTGGTTGAATATCTTGCCTGCATTTTAATTAAACTATTATAAATTGAATTGATCCTAAATTCCCCTTCATCTTTATAATAGTAGATAGGTATGTAGGACTTTTACAAAGCTTCAGTGAAATTATAGAAATAAAAAGATAATATATGGGGGTACTAGTATCAATAAAGATAAACGGGACTTGAGGATCAATTCAATTTATAATAGTTTAATTAAAATGCAGGAAAGATATTCAACCAGTACTGATTTTGATAATATTTCTGAAACGAAAGATGACCTTTCGAACAAAGGTCAGAATGGGTTAAATGATGAGAAAAGTAAACGAACTGCAGCTAAGCTTGCAACCAAACGAATCCATTCAATTTATAATTCATAAATTGGTTGATGAACTTGTGAAATTTAATTAGGGGTTATGGGCCGGGGGGTTAGTTGACCTTTTATTGTTTTGATCTAAGTATAAATATTTCTTCATTTTTGATAGATTTCCATTTATATACTGGGAGGAGGCGAGTTGAATCATTATAGACATTCAGTGCATGGAAGTGTTTATTTAATATATTTCCATTTATATACTGGGAGGAGGCGAGTTGAATCATTATAGACATTCAGTGCATGGAAGTGTTTATTTAATATGTGAGTTTTGTTTTTTCTTATTTATTTATATATTTTCTTTTTTTCTTTCTCTTTATGTGTTTAGTATGTTTTATTGTGATGTAAGTTAATTTTTTTTTATTTTTTTTTTTTTTTTTTTTTTTTTTTTTTCCGTTGAGAAAGGCTCCCGGATGTGGGGCCGAAATATTCGGAGCTTTTGTGCATAATTAATTGTTTTGTATTTCACTGCTTTATAGAAAATTAAAACCCGTTTTTCTTGTTTAAAATTTTTTTTGTTTTTAGCATGAAGAGGTGGAGTTGACGGGGGTGTCATCAGTAGAATGCTTATATTGAATTCTACCAGACATATAGCAAATACTATGTTATTCTAACAGACATATAGGAAATATCATGTTATTCTACGACGCCCCCGTACAAACAGGTTTTTCTGGTAGTTACAGGTTTTTTCTAGTAGTTACAGGTCATGACGCAGTTTCAAAGTTCACTGCCTTTTTGGTGATAAGCTCAAAAAAACCAGCACGTCTTGTTTCATTGTTATGCAATTATTTTTGTATATTCTCCATCAGTTTCGAATCTCAGTTACATACGGATTCAGTTACACGGGGATTAGTTAAATGGGGTCAAGTTGCATGGGGGGTTCAATAGCACGAGGGGTTCAGTTGCATGGAGGAGTTCAGAAGCTTGGGATTCAGTTACATGGGGTCGGTGGTCGTTATAATACACAAGTTCTATTTGAACAGTGTTGTGAGATCCCCTACCACACCCCCAAAGGACTCCGATCCCTCCCATCCCAACCCGTGTATTAGCGAAGTTACTCTGTGGTCGTTTGATCTTTTGTATTATTTGATTAATTTAATGTTTGATAAATTACAATAAAGTTTGTTAGATTTTTTTTTAAGTGAAATAATCTAGTTTATTTTCTTAGTTTTGAAAACATTTTGGAAGAAACTAAATTTCAGTTGGGGTGGGGGGGGAGGAGGGGGCAAAATGAGGTCTGGGGTGAAAATTTGGTCTGAGAGAGGCAGTTGTCCCCTCTGTTCCATAGGAAATTACACTCCTCAACCCAGCCCCTTGCCACTTACTGACAGGGGTGAATCCAGGGAGAGGGTTAAAAGTTCTAGTGCCCTGTTTAAGCGACCAAAAAACTGAAGGAGCAACTAAGCTCCATTCAATGCTCAATTTCCCCAAAGTTATAGGGGTCGTGTGTGTCTCTTTGGGCTATGTGTATCTCTTTGGGAGCGTTTGAATCTTTTGGTTACTAAAGTATTATATTTTTATCATTTTTTATGATATTAGATTAGGATTAAATTAACTTCATTCCTTGAGTGTTGTAGGGAGTAACACGTAAGTACCAAATTTTGAGTTCACTGCAGGGGATTTTACACAAGGAGAATTTTCCATGGGGAGGGAATTTTCCAGGAGGTGAATTGCTACAAGTTTCGTCCACTAGCCTGAACGATGGAAATTCAATAGCTCAGAATTGGGGTCTTAGTCCACCAGCCTGAACGGTGGAAATTCACTAGCTCAGAATTGGGGTCTTAGTCCACCAGCCTGAATGGTTGAACTTCACTAGCTCAGAATTGAGGTCTTAGTCAGTGTTCAGATTGGAGCGTTGGGGTCCGACTATCAGGGCTTTTATTTGTCAAGACCTGAATGCTAAGCGATGGACATAAACTCGATTGGGAACCCATTGTGAAAATGGAAAAAACAAAAATATATTGTTGGTATGTGTGTAGAGCATGGCTTGGTTACCGCTAGGGCAACAGTCTAACCGTTAACGGTTTTAGATATCCGTGAATAAGTTCTAAAGCGAGAGTGGAAGTTGGGACAAAGTTCTAGTGCCCTGTTTAAGCGACCAAAAAACTGAAGGGGCAACTAAGCTCCATTCAATGCTCAATTTCCCCAAAGTTATAGGGGTCGTGTTTGTCTCATTGGGCTATGTTTATCTCTTTGGGAGCGTTTGAATCTTTTGGTTACTAAAGTATTATATTTTTCTCATGTTTTAGGATATTCGATTAGGATTAACTTAACTTCATTCCTTGAGTGTTGTCGAGGGTAACATGTAAGTACCAAATTTTGAGTTCACTGCAGGGGATTTTCCACAAGGAGAATTTTCCATAGGGAGGGAATTTTCCAGGAGGTGACTTGCTACAAGTTTAGTCCACCAGCCAGAACGGTGGATAGTCTCTAGCTCAGAATTGGGGTCTTAGTCCCCCAGCCTGAACGGTGGATATTCAATAGCTCAGAATTGGTGTCTGAGTCCACCAGCCTGAATGGTTGAAATTCACTAGCTCAGGGAGCGTTTGAATCTTTTGGTTCCTAAAGTATTTTATTTTTATCATGTTTTAGGATCTTCGATTAGGATTAACTTAACTTCATTCCTTGAGTGTCGTCGGGAGTAACACGTAAGTACCAAATTTTGAGTTCACTGCAGGGGATTTTCCACAAGGAGAATTTTCCATGGGGAGGGAATTTTCCAGGAGGTGAATTGCTACAAGTTTCGTTTACCTTGTAACTTCTAACCGAGATGCAATAATTCCTTTTAAACGTTTTGCTATTTCACGATCGGTAAGCTAGCCTTAAACTGGTATAGTTGCACAAACCATTTTCGCTTTATCAAAGATCCCATCGTTTTTAATTCTAAATGCCTTAAACGAGTATAATTACGCTAAAACCATTTTCGCTTTATCAAATATCCCATCGCCTTTAATTCTAAATGAGCTTCTTGAAACAGGATATGTTTTTACGATAAGGTCCTTTGAATAATCATCTATTATGCCTTTCACATGCAAAGAAAAACATTATTTTTTGAAACAACTCAGGCAAATAATTGCCTTTTTGAAAGGTTCAAGAAAAAGAATTTGAGACTGTTCTATTTGAAGTATTGTGAAGGCCGATACCCCCTCCAACTCGGAAAGGGTATCGATCCTCCTACCTCGAAGGAAGCCCCCGGTGCCCATGGGTTCTCCCTGGGTGGGGTTTGGGGGGGGGGAGGAGGGAGGCTCTATAAAAGGGGGCCATCCAACATTTTTATTGTTGATATGGACGGAGAAAAAGTTCTTCTCTCTTACAAGTATTTATTTAGCCCAGGTCGAAAAAATCCATTGGTAAAAGACAGAGGAAAATACGGATTATTGAGAAAGTAACAACAACACCACCAAGCTCCGACATATGGAGTTCGTTTCCTTTAACTGAAGCCGAGGAGCAACTGCTCGTACAACATACTGCATCAGTCGAACAATGGTCAAGTTTCATCGACAGTTATAATGAAGAGGCTCAAAGAATCGAATTGGACTCATATTTTGCGTTTTTATTTTAAAAAAATTTGGAATAAAACCATTAATTTTTTCTATCATTCTCTTGTTCGAACTTACCCTTCTAATAAGAATAAGACTACATTTTCCCGACAAAAAAAAAATATTTTTTTTTAACATGTTCAGTTGACATTATTAAATACATAAGGCAATTTAACTTTTTTCTTCTTTTAATTGTTCAGATGGTGGGACAATGACTATGAGAAATTGACAAAAGTTTATTAACTATAAAAAAAAAAATAATGATTATTTTACATAAAAAATAAAAAAACTTTTTTTTTCTACATATTAAAAATATATCACTCCCAGAAGCGGTACCATTGAGTGATGATGCAAGTATATTTACAGAACCAATTCTGTCACCACCAGCAGAGTTCAGGGATGAACCTACACTGGTTCTAGAGAATATGGAGTGGCATGAGGGGTGGCCTTTTTAAGGATGTTTTTGAAAAAGTGCTTATCTTTCGATCGGTAATTGGTGATTATAATAAAATGTTTATTCTTTTAATTTTTTAATTTTTAAAAAAGATTAATTTTTATTACATTGCTATTTTTTTTTATCACTTTAATTGGTTTTTTAGGTATTTTTTTTTTTTGAAAATTTTTACTGACCCGTCGGCGTTTAATAATATCGGCCTGACCTTTAATTCATTCAACCCCCCCCCCCCTAGTAGTAGTATTTTCGTGTGTTTTTTTGCAAGCCATTCATACTATACCTTAAATTCATTCATATATTTTCTTGATCAAACATAGCCGTTAATAAATCAGTTTGTTTTTTGATTCAGTTAGTTTTTAATATTATTATCACTTTAGTTTTTGTTTTTTTTTTAAGGCAATTAATAAAAAAAAATAAATTCATTAATAAATTTTATTTATAAAAAAAATCCGTGACAAAAAAATATGGTTTTTTATTTCAGTGAGTTTTTACTATTAGTAGTATTATTTTTTTGTTTTACCAAGCCATTCATACTTTACCTTAAATGCATTCAAATATTTTCTTGATCAAACATAGTCGTGATCACATCAGATGGTTTTGTAGTACAGTGAGTTGTTACTAGTAGTAGTATTTTCGTTTTTTTTTTTTCAATCTATTAATAATATAACTTAAATTCAATCATATATTTTCTTAATAAATCATAGTTGTGATCACAGTAACAAACAATAAAGAGTTTGTTACTTACTTAGAATTTTGTCATAATTTCTTGAACGAAATGTATTTGTTTATCCAGCAGATGAATTCGAGAAAGAATTTGCTACTTACTTACAATTTTTTCATAATTTCTTTAATGAAAATTTCTGTATTGTGTATCTCAGAGGTGACTTCAAGAAAGAATTTATTACTTAGTTACAATTTTTTCATAATTTCTTGAATGAAATTGTGTATCCAAGAGGTGACTTCAAGAAAGAGTTTGTTACTTGCTTACAATAGAACTATTCTAAAGAACTTGAAGGGGTTAAGCTTGAAGATATTTATTGATTAAATGTATTAACAGATTTTTTTTTGAGAAAAAAAACAACAACAACAAATGTTTACATAAAAATAGTACTTAGAGTTCACTCTTAAACATCCACAAACGATGGTCCCATGATATAGGATAGTTTTTAACATGTCTTATGGATTTTTCACGATCAGGTATATTCTTAGGTATCCACTGTGCGAAGAACCTAACCTCGTCTTCAGGACGGTGATAGCCCCTTCAAATTTAGGACACTTAAACTCTTCTAGATTGAAAAGTGGAATCCTAGGGTCACACTTTTGAATTAAAACTTTATCTGTAGGTACATTGCCCTTTACGTAGAGCGCTTCAACTCCGAAAAAGCTGCAAATTTCACTGACTTCCTCCTGGACATTTCTCAGTTCCTGACCAGTATTATTAAGTGGTGTAATCACTCTATCATAGAATCCCAGTCTGTTTATATAACGTAATGTAGTACTCCACAAGCTTTTATCATACTCAAACAGATTATAGTTCACTAACCAATGATAACAGTCAATTTCTTTGAGATCCATAGACAATAATAAAAAAGCACATTCGAATATAACACCGCAAGATGATTTTTTCAAACTGATAAATTCGGTGTCAAACAGTCCTATCATCTTGGAACTGAATGTATATCATTCCATTCTTAAGGTATTTTATACCTTATATCTTGGAAATTAAGTCTCTCTCTTCTTATCAGATTCAAACGCTTAATACCCGCAAGCATATGCGAGTCAAATTTCATCTTAAAGTGCCAACGTATCTGATAGAATAATTTAAGTCTTATGATCAATTTCATAAAACCTATAATTTTCACCTTTTTCTCCATTAAGCATCAATTACTTCAAGAAATTAATTCCACATTTTTTGCAGATAGGAGCTTGAAACTTCCGAAGTAGGGTTAATGGTTTTAGAGTTTCGGTAACTATTGAGCCGTGTCGCTCCTTACTTACAGTTCGTTAGCACAAACACAAAAAATGTTATCACTCTTAACATTTAAATCTTGGCAAATCCAAAAACACCTGTGCAGTGATTTTTGCAAGTGCGTTTAGGTTTTAAAGTCCAATTAAGAGACACGTAACGCATCTCAAACAGAATAGTGTGTATTGACTATATTGCCTATTATTTAGTCTTAAAAATAGGACTTCACGCTTAAAAAATTCTATTAAGAGATTTTTTTTTCAGTTTTTATTTAAAACAATTGTGTTTTACAAAAAAAATAATGGAATTATGTACTGATCTTCCGAAAAAATACTTTTCAGACAATCAACTTCAGACTAACTTTTTTTTTTTAACTGAAGTGGAAAATTTTGATATTATTTTGGGAAAATAGAATTGATCAATACATTTTTTCATTTTAATTAAGAAAATTAAGAATAAAAGTTGAACTTTTCTTATTCCAGGAAAATATTTGGAACAGAACTTTAAATTTTTTCATCTCTTTGAGAAAAAATCTGAATTGAAGTGGAAAATTTTATATTATTTTAGTAAAATAGAATTGATCAATAACTTATTTCATTTTCATTGAGAAAATTCAGAATCGAAGTTGAACTTTTTAGTCTTCGCGATTTTTGTATTAACTCAGGAGTTTTCTAACAGTCAAGCGAGCAAGCTATTAAAGCTGATAGAACATTACCAATTCTAAAATTCGCGCTCGACTTATGTTAATTTCTGCTCGTTTTGAGTCTGACTCGGTTAAACCACTGTTTTGCAATCCATTTCTCACGTTGAGAGGACCTGTTTGACTAGTTGCTTTACAAGTTTTTTGATAACTTGATAGGTGATTAGGATTTGAATAATGACTTCAGGAAAGAGTTTGTTACTTGCTTACAATAGAACTATTCTAAAGAACACAGGACGGGTTAATGCTTAAAGATATTTATTGCTTAAATGTATTAACAGATAGCAAAAATAACATCAAATAATCTATCAATCGTGAAACTGTCACAAATCTGCATCGATAAATAAATGAAACCCAAGATGAACATACATTTTTTTTTTTGAAGGGGATGGAGTGATTTTTCCGTGGAGATGGGTATTTCATTTTTTAAGGTTCATTTAGACGAGGTTACGCCAAGACTAGAAATGAAAAGTTCTTAGGTATAGAGCATGTCCTCTTATTCAAAACTCAATAATTTATAGGAACATATTTTCAACATATTTAAATATTTACCTACGTAGGCATCACTTAGGTTAGATTAGATTAGGTTAGAGACAGAGAAAAAGTTAGGTTAGGTTAATTTAGGTTAGACTAGGTTAGCCTACATCCGCGCGCGTATGTAGGCTAACCTAGTCTAACCTAAATTAACCTAACCTAACTTTTTCTCTGTCTCTGACCTAATCGAATCTAACCTAAGTGATGCTTACGTAGGTAAATGATTTAAATATGTTGAAAATATGTTCCTATAAATTTTGAGTTTTAGATGATGGGTGCAGCCGCTATACTCTATAGAACTTTTCTTTACTAGTCTTGGCGTAACCTCGTCTAAATGAACCTTAAAAATGAAATACCCATCTCCACGGAAAAATCCTCCCTCCCCTTCAAAAAAACAAAAATGTATGTTCATTTTGGGTTTCATTTATTTATCGATGCAGATTTGTGACAGTTTCACGATTAGTAGATTATTTGATGTTATTTTTGCTATCTGTTAATACATTTAAGCAATAAATATCTTTAAGCTATAACCCGATCCTATGTTCTTTAGAATAGTTCTATTGTAAGTAAGTAACAAACTCTTATCCTGAAGTCATTAATTCAAATCCTAATCACCTATCAAGTTATCAAAAATCACTTGTAATAGCAACTGAGTCAAACAGGTCCTCTCAACGTGAGAAATGGATTGCAAAACAGTGGTTTAACCGAGTCAGTACTCAAAACGAGCAGAAATTAACATAAGTCGAGCGCGAATTTTAGAATTGGTAATGTTCTATCAGCTTTAATAGCTTGCTCGCTTGCTGTTAGAAAACTCCTGGTTAATACAAAAATCGCGAAGACTAAAAAGTTCAACTTCGATTCTGAATTTTCTCAATGAAAATGAAATAAGTTGATTGATCGAATTCTATTTTCCTAAAATAATATAAAATTTTCCACTTCAATTCAGATTTTTCTCAAAGAGATGAAAAAATTTAAAGTTCTGTTCCAAATATTTTCCTGGAAGAAGAAAAGTTCAACTTTGATTCTGAATTTTCTTAATGAAAATGAAATAAGTTATTGATCAATTCTATTTTCCCAAAATGATATCAAAATTTTCCACTTCAGTTAAAAAAAAAGTCTGAAGTTGATTGTCTGAAAAGTATTTTGGGAAGATTACGATTGGCTGAAACAAAGTAGAACTTTTAAATCATAACAATGAAGATCAGTAAATAATTCCATTATTTTTTTTTGTTAAACACAATTGGCTGAAATAAAAGCGGAAAAAAAAAAAGCTCTTAATAGAACTTTTTAAGTGTGAAGTCCTATTTTTCAGACTAAATTATAGAAAATATAGTCAAAACACACTTTTCTGTTTTAGATACGTTACGTGCCTATTAATTGGAATTTAACACCTAAACGCACTTGCAAAAATCACTGCACAGGTGTTTTGGATTTGCCAAGATTTAAATGTTAAGAGTGATAACATTTTTTGTGTTTGTGCTAACGAACTGTAAGTAAGGAGCGACACGGCTCAATAGTTACCGAAACTCTAAAAACCATTAACCCTACTTCGGAAGTTTCAAGCTCCTATCTACAAAAAATGTGGAATTAATTTCTTGAAGTAATTGATGCTTAATGGAGAAAAAGGTGAAAATTATAGGTTTTATGAAATTGATCATAAGACTTTAATTATTCTATCAGATACGTTGGCACTTTAAGATGAAATTTGACTCGCATATGCTTGCGGGTATTAAGCGTTTGAATCTGATAAGAAGAGAGAGACTTAATTTCCAAGATATAAGGTATAAAATACCTTAAGAATGGGATGATATACATTCAGTTCCAAGATGATAGGACTGTTTGACACCGAATTTATCAGTTTGAAAAAATCATCTTGCGGTGTTATATTCGAATGTGCTTTTTTATTATTGTCTATGGATCTCAAAGAAATTGACTGTTATCATTGGTTAGTGAACTATAATCTGTTTGAGTATGATAAAAGCTTGTGGAGTACTACATTACGTTATATAAACAGACTGGGATTCTATGATAGAGTGATTACACCACTTAATAATACTGGTCAGGAACTGAGAAATGTCCAGGAGGAAGTCAGTGAAATTTGCAGCTTTTTCGGAGTTGAAGCGCTCTACGTAAAGGGCAATGTACCTACAGATAAAGTTTTAATTCAAAAGTGTGACCCTAGGATTCCACTTTTCAATCTAGAAGAGTTTAAGTGTCCTAAATTTGAAGGGGGTTATCATCGTCCTGAAGACGAGGTTAGGTTCTTCGCACAGTGGATACCTAAGAACATACCTGATCGTGAAAAATCCATAAGACATGTTAAAAACTATCCTACATCATGGGACCATCGTTTGTGGATGTTTAAGAGTGAACTCTAAGTACTATTTTTATGTAAACATTTGTTGTTGTTGTTTTTTTTCTCAAAAAAAAAATCTGTTAATACATTTAAGCAATAAATATCTTTAAGCTTAAACCCTTCATGTTCTTTAGAATAGTTCTATTGTAAGCAAGTAACAAACTCTTTCCTGAAGTCACCTCTTGGATACACAATGCAGAAATTTTCATTAAAGAAATTATGAAAAAATTGTAAGTAAGTAATAAATTCTTTCTTGAAGTCACCTCTGAGATACACAATACAGAAATTTTCATTAAAGAAATTATGAAAAAATTGTAAGTAAGTTGCAAATTCTTTCTTGAATTCATCTGCTTGATAAACAGAGACATTTCTTTAAATAATTTATGAAAAATTTCTAATTATTTAAAAAAATCTTTTTTGTTTGTTACTTCTGTAAAAAATTTTATTTTTTAATAAAATTTATTATTGATTTAATTTGTTTTTTTTATTGGCTTGCAAAAAAAAAAAAACGAAAATACTAATAAAATAAAAAAAAAAAATAAAAAAAAAAAAAAAGGATTTTATAAATAATCTGTTTTATAAAGAAATAAATTTAATTAATTTAATGTAAAGTATTAATTGTTTGGAAAAACACAAAAATACTACTACTACTAGTAACAACTCACTGCACTACAAAACCATCTGATGTAGTCACGGCTATGTTTTATCAAGAAAATATCTGAATGCATTTAAGGTATAGTATGAATGGCCTGCAAAAAAAAAAAAACACGAAAGTGCTACTACTAGTAACAACTCACTGCATCATAAAACCATCTGATGTAGTCACGGCTATGTTTGATCAAGAAAATATCTGAATGCATTTAAGGTATAGTATGAATGGCTTGCAAATCAAACACGAAAATACTGCAACTAGGGAGGTCGAATGCATTAAATCTCCGGAAGAGATTCTTTCAACGCAGACTGACCAGAAACTACTTTTCAAAACAAAGAAATCCCTAAAAAACCACTGATCGTGATAAAAACTGAATCACACTGTAATAACATGAAAGCTTTTGTAACAACTAATACATTACAAAGAATTCATTACATTTTATATCTAGTCACCAAATTTACCGAGTCGCAGAAGCTAAGCGACTTTTGTCAAACAGAGCCGATCTACTAAAATAGGCCACCCCTCATGCCACTCCATATTCTCTAGAACCAGTGTAGGTTCATCCCTGAACTCTGCTGGTGGTGACAGAATTGGTTCTGTAAATATACTTGCATCATCACTCAATGGTACTGCTTCTGGGGGTGCTATATTTTTAATCTGTAGAAAAAAAGTTTTTTCATTTTTTATGTAAAATGATCATTATTGTTCTTTATAGTTAATAAACTTTTGTCAATTTCTCGATAGTCATGGTCCTGAACATCACAAGATGAAACTTATTGCTATGTCTCGAATTCATGAACATGTAACAAAGACGCTTTTTGTAGAAGAGCTGCTTATTAGATGGGAAGTTGAACAGCCAATGATAGAACAATTAGTCTTATCCAAATTTTTTCAGAATGAGGGATTATTGCATCGTCTGCTTCTTCCTTTAATAATAAAGACAGACAAAAAATTTAGACATGTAGCCAAAGAATGCATTTTGAGTTTTTGGAACAATAATTCAGTTTTATGTTAGACATTTAATAAGTAGTGTAAAAGAAGAACATCTTGATTTCAAAATCATGGGTTTTTATTGTGGGTTGGTTGGCATTTTTTAAACTTCTCCTCCCCCCCCCCCCTAGGGACAATCGTACGGGAATGTATTTTTAAAATAAAAATGAAAAAGCATTATTTTGGTTACATTTTAAAAAAAAAGGAGAATAATTTCATGTGACAGGCATAATAGATGATTATTCAAAGGACCTTATAGTAAAAACATATCCTGTTTCAAGAAGCTCATTTAGAATTAAAAAGTATGGGATCTTTGATAAAGCGAAAATGGTTTTAGCGTAATTATACTCGTTTAAGGCATTTAGAATTAAAAACGATGTGATCTTTGATAAAGCGAAAATGGTTTGTGCACCTATACCAGTTTAAGGCTAGCTTACCGATCGTGAAATAGCAAAACGGCTAGGAATTATTGATCTCAGAAGTTACAGGTAAACGAAACTTGTAGCAATTCACCTCCTGGAAAATTCCCTCCCCATGGAAAATTCTCCTTGTGGAAAATCCCACTGCAGTGAACTCAAAATTTGGTACTTACATGTTACCCCCGACAACACTCAAGGAATGAAGTTAAGTTAATCCTAATCCGAATATCCTAAAACATGATAAAAGTATAATACTTTAGTAACCAAAAGATTCTAAACGGCTCCCTGAGCTAGTGAATTTCAACCATTCAGGCTGGTGGACTAAGACCCCAAGTCTGAGCTAGTGAATTTCCACCGTTCAGGCTGGTGGACTAAGACCCCAATTCTGAGCTATTGAATTTCCATCGTTCAGGCTAGTGGACGAAACTTGTAGCAATTCACCTCCTGGAAAATTCCCTCCCCATGGAAAATTCTCCTTGTGGAAAATCCCCTACAGTGAACTCAAAATTTGGTACTTACGTGTTACCCTCGACAACACTCAAGGAATGAAGTTAAGTTAATCCTAATCGAATATCCTAAAACATGATAAAAATATAATACTTTAGTAACCAAAAGATTCAAACGCTCCCAAAGAGATACACATTGCCCAAAGAGACACACACGACCCCTAAAACTTTGGGGAAATTGAGCATTGAATGGAGCTTAGTTGCCCCTTCAGTTTTTTGATCGCTTAAACAGGGCACTAGAACTTTGTCCCAACTTCCACTCTCGCTTTAGAACTTATTCACGGATATCTAAAACCGTTAACGGTTAGACTGTTGCCCTAGCGGTAACCAAGCCATGCTCTACACACATACCAACAATATATTTTTGTTTTTTCCATTTTCACAATGGGTTCCCAATCGAGTTTATGTCCATCGCTTAGCATTCAGGTCTTGACAAATAAAAGCCCTGATAGTCGGACCCCAACGCTCCAATCTGAACACTGACTAAGACCTCAATTCTGAGCTAGTGAAGTTCAACCATTCAGGCTGGTGGACTAAGACCCCAATTCTGAGCTAGTGAATTTCCACCGTTCAGGCTGGTGGACTAAGACCCCAATTCTGAGCTATTGAATTTCCATCGTTCAGGCTAGTGGACGAAACTTGTAGCAATTCACCTCCTGGAAAAGTCCCTCCCCCTGGAAAATTCTCCTTGTGGAAAATCCCCTGCAGTGAACTCAAAATTTGGTACTTACGTGTTACCCCCGACAACACTCAAGGAATGAAGTTAAGTTAATCCTAATCGAATATCCTAAAACATGATAAAAATATAATACTTTAGTAACCAAAAGATTCAAACGCTCCCAAAGAGATACACATAGCCCGAAGAGACACACACGACCTCTATAACTTTGGGGCAATTGAGCATTGAATGGAGCTTAGTTGCCCCTTCAGTTTTTTTGGTCGCTTAAACAGGGCACTAGAACTTTTAACCCTCTCCCCGGATTCGCCCCTGCCAGTCAGTGACAAGGGGCGGGGTTGAGGAGCCCAATTTCCTATGGGACAGAGGGGGCAACTGCCTCTCTCAGCCCAACTTTTCACCCCAGCCCTCATTTTGCCCCCGCCTCCCCCCCCCCACCCCAACTGAAATTTATTTTCTTCAAAAATTTTTTAAAAAATAATAAAATAAACTATTTTATTTAAATTAAAAAAAATCTAAAAAACTTTTTTGTCATGTATAAAACTGTCAATTAATCAAATAATACCAACGATGAAACGACCACAGAGTAACTTCGCTAATACACGGGTTGGGATGGGAGGGATCGGAGTCCTTTGGGGGTGTGATAGGGGATCTCACAACACTGTTCAAATAGAACTTGTGTATTATAACGACCATCGACCCCATGTAACTGAATCCCAAGCTTCTGAACTCCTCCATGCAACTGAACCCCTCGTGCTATTGAACCCCCCATGCAACTTGACCTCATTTAACTAATCCCCGTGTAACTGAATCCGTATGTAACTGAGATTCGAAACTGATGGAGAATATACAAAAATAATTGCATAACAATGAAACAAGACGTGCTGGTTTTTTTGAGCTTATCACCAAAAAGGCAGTGAACTTTGAAACTGCGTCATGACCTGTAACTACTAGAAAAACCTGTAACTACTAGAAAAACCTGTTTGTACGGGGGCGTCGTAGAATAACATGATATTTCCTATATGTCTGTTAGAATAACATAGTATTTGCTATATGTCTGGTAGAATTCAATATAAGCATTCTACTGTCATC
>NC_142795.1:71953800-71991471 GCF_049724085.1 Artemia sp. Qi Xiang Cuo | reverse complement strand
TAACTAAATTAGAAAGCTTTACCACATAGGCTGTTAATTAGAATAAATAGCTCTTATGAAAGTACTAAAAAAAACTTTAGTGTAAAGAGCGAGGTATTGACTAGAGAGAGAACCCAATAATATACGTAGTAATTTCTGTTCGTTTTAAGTTTTGATGTTGCTCCTTACTTTAAGTTGAAAAACGTGTTTTTTTATTTAATCTCTGATTTCGTTTTTTTAAATAATGCTGGGAAATCCGGTGCCCCCTTCATTGTAATGGCCCTTCCCCCATGAAAACTTCCTCCGTGGAAAGAATTTCCCACGTAACCCCCGACCCCCCCCCCTCACTACTAAAAAAAAAACCCTGAAAATGTCTGTATGCTTCCCAATAACCAATAATATATGTAAATATTGGGCAAAGTTCATAACTTGCAGCCCTTCCCCCGGGGACTGTGGGGTGTTAATCATCCTCAAAGATATAGTTAGGCTATTATATTTTTCGACCATGTTGAGCAAAATGGTCATCTCAAAATTTTGATCGGGTGACTTTGGGAAAAAATGAGCGTGGGAGGGGGCCTAGTTGCCCTCCATTTTTTTTGTTCCCTTAAAAATGCCACTAGAACTTCTAATTTCCGTTCGACTGAGCCCTCCCGCGATATTCTAGAATCACTGGGTCGATACGATCACCCCTGAAAAAAAAAAGCAAACAAACAAAGAAACAAATAAACACACATCCGTGATCTTTCTTCTGATAAACATACAAAATTCCACATTTTTGCAGATAGAAGCTTCAAACCTCTATTGTGAGTTCTCTGATACACTGAATCTGATGGTGTGATTTTCATTAAGGTTCTATGACTTTTAGGGGGCGTTTCCCCCTTTTTCGACATAAGGCACATTATCTCAGGCGCGTAACTTTTGATGGGTAAGACTAAACTGTATGAAACCTATATATTTGAAATCAGCATAAAAATCTGAGTCTTTTGATGTAGGGCTATCTATTAGTATCAAAATTCCGTTTTTTAGAGTTTCGGTTCCTATTGAGCCGGGTCGCTCCTTACTTACAGTTCGTTACAACGAACTGTTTGATTTTCATAACTTCATACATTTGTTGTTAGAATTTTCAAGATATCATTGCAGTTATAGGTGCACCTTCATAAAGAGTGAGCCACCACCCACAGTAACAGGAAATCGATTCTTGAAGAAACTGTGTAGTGAAAACAAATTCCTAATTATTTGGGAATTGTAACTATTAACTGCATTCAACTTAATAAAATTATATAGTCAGAAGACCCCCCCCCTAAAAGGTATTTAAAAAAGCAAAAAAACTGAGCATTGGAATTGTCATAATCAAAACCCCATGCGGTTTCCAGAGATCTAACTGCAGGGTTCACCAGCGGTGGCAACCCTGTCTAACTGTCCCCAAAATTCAGAATTCAAAGGTAGTTGTACTTTAGCAGTGTAATGCTGATATCTCCTCTTTTCGTTAGCGTCAGCTGTCTACAGGATGGTGAAATCCAAAGCTTTTATTAATCACCAGGCCTCGCGCAGAGCTATTTCGGGGGGGGGGGGGGCTACTAGTTCAAACGACAGATGGAAATTATACTATTAAAAGAATATCATGGAAAAAAACGTGAGGTTTAAGGAGGCGGGCCTGGTACCTCTCTGTCGATGTCTCTTCCGGCCACCCACGAAAACCTTTGCGAGGATTGTACAATTTTTCCTTATATTTACGTTATGTATTGTGTGTCAAGAAAAAAGAACCTGTACCGAAATAGAATTGGTCGCTAATATCCAATTTCACAACCTCATAAAGTAGTCATATAATCATGACGAAGTATTAATCGCTTTTTGATATTTCTAAATTCGATTTTCGACTAGTGACCGTGGTGACATTTGGTTGTTTAACAAATTGGAAATTATTTATGGCCTGGAGAGAGATTGAGACTCATAAAAAGTAGAAATGCACGTGTTATGATGTATGCTGTGAAATTGATAGAGGACGAAAAAATCATCTGGGATTGCAACATCTAATTATACACTGATTTGAATAAAGAAGTAGTTGAGGTATAGACAACTAAATTCCTCATAAGGCGATAATTCTGGATCTGGAGCGCCAAAGAATGGTTTGTTTTATTTTGGGAATACAGTTTTAGATGAAATATTTGGTTAAAAAAATTAACTATCAAAAGTTCAGATGGGCCGAACTTGCATACAATTTACACTTTACTGAAAAATAAATATATGTAAGCGTCATTAAACATTTTGAAGTCGAGTGGTAGTGAACATTCAGTAAAGAACAATATTCTTTAAAAACATAACTTTAATAACAATGAATATTCCAAAGAATTTTCTTATTATTATAACTTTAATATATGCAATTCATTAAGTTTAAAACTTCCTATAGGAAGGTACCTACCAGAGAAACTAAAAAAACTGCTAAGAAAAGGGGAACACATCCATAACAGGGGCGCAATTTTGAAGAAAATTGCAGCATCCTATTCAGCATGTCCTAAAACTTTATTACAGAAATTCCAGGTTCTTATACGTTAAACGGGATTTTTTTTTTCAAAGAAATTTGGGAACGGGTGCGTTTATATTTGTTTTTCTATTAGCTATTTTTCTCCCAGGAATGATTATATCAAAGTTTTGGTTATAGAAAATAAGGACAGGGCTCATCCGAACAGAAGCTAAAAGGTTTAGTGCTCTTAATCTAGTGCTCTTTCAGTCAAGTAAAAAAAAAATTGAGATTGCCAATCTCTTTTGAATTTATCGATAAGCTACGTATACAGCCTACAAGTTTAAGATATTGCCAGAGTGAAGCGCGGATTTCTGTCATTTTTCGCAACAAAACAGATATTTTGACCCGAACAGGCTCAAAATGCTACCAAGAAAAATTGTGAGCCATTATCTAAGAGCTATCGGAAAGTTATAGAGATACCCTCCAGTTTTAGTGGTCCAACTGCCATATGGTACAGTATACAACACATACACCCACACACACACATATATATATATATATATATATATATATATATATATATATATATATATATATATATATATATATATATATATATATATATATACATATATATATATATATATATATATATATATATATATATATATATATATATATATATATATATATATATATATATATATATATATATATATATATATATATATATATATATATATATATATATATATATATATATATATATAGTGCAGGCTGTGATAAGAAAATTAAGTAAGGAGCGGGACTAGTAGTAACCAATACTTTAAAATAGGGAGTTTAAATTTAGATTAATAAAACTAAAGGTTTGACCTTTTATGCTGATTAAATAAAGAAAACAAGTTTAACTGAAAGTAAGGAGCGACATTAAAACTAAAAACGAACAGAAATTATTCTGTATATGAGAGGGGCTATCCCTCCTCAACGCCTCGTTCTTTACGTTAAGGTTACTTATTGTTTTAAAAAATAGATTTGTGAGAAACAGTAAAACTTTAGCGTAAAGAGCGAGGCGTTGAGGAGGGGATAGCTCCTTTCATATGCAGAATAATTTCGGTTTGTTTTAAGTTTTAATGTCGCTCCTTACTTTCAGTTAAAAGAACTTGTTTTTTTTTATTTAATTTCTGAACGTTTTTGAATTAATGCAGGTTTTGATTTTTGCCCACCGTACATGAACAATTAAAACGAAATTTGCATATTAATTTTACTTTTTTTGGTTAAATGGCTTTCTTGAAATTTGTTTAATTTTAACTAAGAACGTTTTTATTAGTAATAAATATACGTAACTTACGAATTAACTTACGTAACGAACTTCTATATTAATATATTTTTAATACGTATATTAGCGGGTTCGCCCCCTAGTCAATACCTCGCTCTTTACGCTAAAAATTGAATTTTTTTCCAATCAAACAGTTCGTGGTAATGAACTGTAAGTAAGAAGCGACCCGGCTCAATAGTAACCGCAAACTCTTAAAACCAGAATTTTGATACCAATAGATACATCAAAAGAATCAGATTCTAATGCTGATTTCAAATATATAAGTTCCATCAAGTTTAGTTCTACCCGTCAAAAGTTAAGCGCCTGAGAAAATTTTTGCCTAATTTTCGAAAAAAGGTGAAAAAACCCCCTAAAAGTTATAGAACCTTAATGAAATCAGATTCAGCGTATCAGAGAACCCTACTGTAGAGGTTTCTAGCACCTATCTGCAAAAATGTGGAATTTTGAATTTTTTGACAGAAGAAAGATCACGGATGCGTGTTTTTTGTTTTTTTTCCCCAGGGGTGATCGTATCGACCCAGTGGTCCTTGAATATCGTGGGAGGGCTCATTCTAAAGTAAATTAAAAGTTCTAGTGCCCGTTTTAAGTGATCAAAAAAATGGAGGGCAACTAGGCCCCCCTCCCACGCTAATTTTTTTCCTAAAGTCACCCGATCAAAATTTTGAGATAACCATATTCAGCATGGTCGAAAATATAATAACTATGTCTTCTAGGATAGCTTAATCCCCCACAGTTCCCGGGGGAAGGGCTGAAAGTTATGAACTTTACCCAATCTTTACATATAGTATTGTTTATTGGGAAGTATACAGACGTTTTCAGGGGGTATTTTTTCAGGTAGGGGGGGGGGGTCGGGGATTACGTGGGAGGATCTTTCCATGGAGGAAGTTTTCATGGGGGAAGGAACATTGCTATGAACGGCGCACCGGATTTCCCAGCATTATTTGAAAAAAGATCAGAAATTATGTACAAAAAAAAGTTTTTCAACTGGAAGTAAGGAGCAACATCAAAACTTAAAACGATCAGAAATTATTATGTATATTATTGGGTTTGCCCCCTAGTCAATACCTCGCTCTTTAAGTCAAAGATTTTTTTTAGTACTTTCATAAGAGCTATTTATTCTCATTAACGGCCTTTGTGATTAAGGGTCATTTTAAAGAATTGGGACAACATTCGAACTTCAGCGTAAAGAGCGAGGAATTGACTAGGGGCGAACCCCGTAATATACGTATTAAAATATTTTGGCACACCGTAGATCAATAATTAATACAAAATTTGCATATTAATTATACTTTTATTTGGTTAAATGGCGTCACGTATGTTAATTCGTAAGTTACGTATATTTATTACTAATAAACACGTTTGTAAATAAAATTAAACAACTTTCGAGAAAGCCATTTAACCAAATAAAAGTATAATTAATATGCAAATTTTGTTTTAATTATTGATCTACGGTGAGCCAAAATCAAAACCTGCATAATTAAAAAACGTTCCAAAATTAAATTAAAAAAAAACTAGTTTTTTTAACTGAAAGTAAGGAGCGACATTAAAACTTAAAACGAAAAGAAATTATTCCGTATATGAAAGGGACTGTCCACTCCTCAACGTCTCGCTCTTTACGCTAAAGTTTGACTTTGTCTCACAACTTTATTTTTTTAAACAATACAAATTTTAGCGTAAAGAGCGAGGCGTTGAGGAGGGGACCACCCCCTTTCACATAACGAATAATTGTTGTTCGTTTTAGGTTTTAATGTCGCTCCTTACTTTCAGTTAAAAAAACTTGTTTTTTTTTATTTAATTCTTTAAAAAATACCCCTTAATCACAAAGGCCGTTAACCAGAATAATAGCTCTTATGAAGGTATTAAAAAAACTTTAGCGTAAAGAGCGAGGTATTCACTAGGGGGCGAACCCAATCACATACGTAATAATTTCTGTTCGTTTTAATTCTTGATGTTACTCCTTACTTTGAGCGGAAAAACTTGTTTTCTTTAATTTAATTTCTGATCGTTTTTTTAAATAATGCTGGGAAATCTGGCCCCCCTTCATAGCAATGTCCCTTCCCCTATGAAAACTTCCTCCATAGAAAAATCCTCCCACGTAACCCCCAACCCCTCCCCCTCCCCCATTACCAGCAAAAATCCTCCCCGAAAACGTCTGTATACTTCCCAATAACAAATACTATATGCAAACATTGGGCGAAGTTCATAACTTGCAGCCCCTCCCCCGGGGACTGTGGGGGATTATGTCATCCTCAAAGAAATAGTTATTATATTTTTTGACCATGCTGAACAAAATGGCTATCTCAAAATTTTGATTGGGTGACTTTGGGGAAAAAATGAGAGTGGGAGTGGGCCTCGTTTCCCTCCATTTTTTTGGGTCACTTAAAAAGGACGCTAGAACTTTTAATTTCCATTCGAATGAGCCCTCCCGTGATACCCTAGGACCACTGGGTCGATACGATCACCCCTGGGAAAAAAAACAAATAAACACGCATCCGTGATCTTTCTTCTTGAAAAAAATACAAAATTCCACATTTTGCAGATAGGAGCTTGAAACCTCTACAGTAGTGTTCTGTGATACGCTGAATCTGATGGTGTGATTTTCATTCAGGTTCTATGACTTTTACAGGGTGTTTCCCCCTTTTTCGAAAATCTGGCAAATTTTCTCAGGCGCGTAGCTTTTGATGGGTAGGACTAAACTTAATGAAACTTATATATTTGAAATCACCATAAAAACATGATTATTTTGATTTATCTATTGGTATCAAAATACCGTTTTTTAGAGTTTCGGTTACTATTGAGCCGGGTCGCTCCTTACTTACAGTTTCAGATTTTTACATTTCACTTGCATTTCATACATTACATTTTACATTTACATTTTACATTTTACTTACATTTACTTACATTTCAGATATATACAATTTATTAACTTTGGGGCTACACATTAAAATCTACGAGCCTGGGGAAATATGCCTAATTTTGAAAAAAAGACGTAAACGCTCCCAGTAAAGTGGTTAATGTTAATGAAAAACACACTATCAAATTCAGCATGTCAGAGAACCGTGTTGTAAAGGTTACAAGCTCCTGTCTATGCAAATACTGAATTTTGCAATTTTTTTTTCTCAGAGGAAAGATCACAGATGTGTGGTTGTTTGTTCTTTTCCCAAGGATGATTTTTATCGAGCCAATGACCTTAGATAGTCAGGGCAGGGCTCATTTGAACATAAATTAAAAGTTCTAGTACTCTTTTTAAGTTGTCAAAAGATACACGGGAATGTGGCGTTCTCTGCCATTTTGTTGAACCGAAATATGAATGTACCGGAGGGCCAGATTGATATCGACTGAATTCTGAGAGGGCCTATTGATTTAAAAGTATAAAAATATTATACGTTGAGCTTCCCAGTTTCAGAGGAAGTAATACCGCCTGGTAGCACATTCGTTTCTAAAAAAAGGTCACGTAGTCTATACAAGATCAATGGTTAATATATATATTTATTTTAAGTTTTCATTTAACAAAGGCGAATACTAAACTGGAGAGTTTAAAATTTGACAATGTAGAAGATGGATGGAACAATTTTAGGAAAAAAGTTTGTGAAGTTGCTGATGGCGTTTTAGGGGAGAAAGTTAGTAACGCAGCTAGGAGTATTAGTGAAAGTGCTTTATAATTAATAGAGAGGAGAAGGGGCTTATACAAGAATTATCTGAGTGATAGATCATATGAAAATAAAAGGAATATAAAGAAAGTGGAGAAAGCATTAAAATACGATCTAAGGAGGTGTGAAGTGAAGGTCATGGATAAAATCGCCGAGGATCTGGAAGATGCAGCTAGACGGCATAAAAATAAAGTTTTGTACTGGCATGTTAATAAATTAAGAGGGAGTAGTCAATCCGGACTTGTCCCAGTTAAAGACAGGAACGGGGCCAGAATTAATGATAAGGAAACAGTAAAAGAGCGATGGATAGAAAAATCTGAGAATGGGCTAAACCGAGATAGAGTTTCAAGGAAAGATATAGAGGAAAATGAAAAAAATTGTGATACCTTGGATGTGAAGGAAGATTTGTTTTTTGAGGAAGAATTAGCGACAGTACTAAAACGTTTAAAAAATAATAAGGCCCTAGACCCCGGCGCCGCGCCGATGAGGGAAGACCGGCGGCGGCGGGGCCAAAAACAGCGTGCCGCGGCGCGCCACCGGTCAGAGGTCAGCGGCGTGCTGCCGGCGCGATCAATGTTGACCGCAATCATTAGTGTTTTCATCAGTCTTTCTCAAATCACAGCTTAAATTTACAACAGATTCGAGCCTATTCATGAATTCAAAAATTCACAAGTCGCTGGCTGGAAACTGGTCTTCTTCGTTATTCATCAAGAGAAGTAGAAATCTGGTAGAAAATAAATGGCTGTGGCGTTTCAGAACTGTTGCATAATACGAGTAGTTGAAGTATCTATTAGCTATGTATTCTTAACATAAATTATTATAAAAATTAGTAGTTTTTTTTTAATCGAGCAGTACTGCATACAACACTTCAAATACCGTATAACAAAATTCGTCAGTTATCTGGGTAAAAACTTTGAACTTAGAAGCTTATTTTTTTCATAATGCCCTTTGCCTATATCTGTTTTGTCACCTTTAAAACAGTTGAAATGGGCGACTTTGATATTGATTGCTTTTGTTTTTTGCTCTTTTGGATTCCTAAAAAGCCTTCTTGTATTAAAAAGTGGTTTTTAATAACAATTCAAAAAATACATTTTAAAGTTATTTTTTTGCTTCTTTATAGAATATATATCATGTAGGCTAAGGATGAACTGCTGCTATTTATTGCTTTTGGCTGCTCTTTTGGATATTATTAATTTTTTCTTTTGGGGATTCATTCCAAATTATAAACTGATAAATACCTAATATCAGTCAAATTATAAACTGCATCTAAAAGGAGTTAATTTATCAAACTGAGAAATACATGATGAACACTTCACATTAGACCACTTCAATTACAATGAAACAAAAAACACTTAATGGTTTATTTGGTATGAAGAAAAATGAAGTGCCAGCTATTTTCTTAGGAAAAAAATGAAAAGCTCCTCCGTTTTAAATGTAATTAAATGAAATAATATGCAGACTGAAGTAGCTCCAGGATGGTGTTGAGATTTTCATCCTAGTTCGTCACTTTTAATCCAAGCAAAACGTTTGGACACCTAGTATCAGTTATTGAGTTTAAGCTTTGATTTCCAAATGTTCACAAAAATTACCAAATTTAAGAAAGTCGCAACAATAAGTCACCTGTGTTCAAAACGCTCAAAGGCTCCTCTTTGATTCCCACCCAGGCTCAAAGCTTCTGCTATGGTCATGTCCATGGAAATCTCCAAAGAGTTTCTGTTTAAAATAGCTTTCAAGCGTAGTTAGGGGTATTTAGCCTTTTTTGCTTTTTTTTCAAAGCTTTGAAAAAAGTGTTATAATATTCCAAATGTTACATTGTTCTATTTGTGCATATTTTTGGTAATCATTTGTGGGATGATCGAATTTTTTAAACCACTCTAGATACGTAAGAACGTTGCAACATCTAGTACCCTGAGGTTATAAGAGTGTCAAAGACTCCTCCATGAACCTTCCACATTGAAAGCTTTTATTATGACCTGGCCTTTTAATGTAACTTGGGCACTGGACCAAAGGTGCCATTGTCACTCGAGCGCAACGTTAGGTCGGGATGTCGATATCGCTTTCGTCACACCAATTCGTTGTAGCGTGAATCTGCCTGGTACTTATGAATGAATGTTTTCAAAGTAAACCCGTTTAAAAAAAAACGGGTTGGACGCATATGTCCCTTTCCCTTTGGACGATAAAACCATGCAAGTGATGTATCAAGTATAAATCACGAAAATCTTGTTAATTTTTGTCAACTTTTCAACTTTTTGGTATCCCCGGTTTAAAAAAAGTAAAAATAAAGGTACTATCACTTAAATATAATATCTCAATATGCCCCCCCCCCTCTGGATACCATCTTGATAGGATACCGTCTCCGCTTTAAATAAAAAAAATAATTAATTAATTGGCACCCTTGCTTTCAAAAAATAAAAATCGAGGCATTATCATTTAAATATGACTGCTCACTACCCCTCTTCTCTGGATGCTCACTACCCCACCTTGATAGGATGCCATCTCTGCTTTAAATTAAAAAAAATAACTTTTTGGGATCCCTGCTTTCAATAAAAAAATTTCGAGATATTATCATTTAAATGTAATATCTCCCTACCCCCCCCCTACCCTCTGGATACCACCTTGGTTTGATACCGTCTCAGCCTTCATTAGAAAAATAATTTACTTAATAATTACCTAGGTCACAATAGACAACAACAAAAATGTCGAAATTATCCAGATATACCTCAAATTACTGAAAAACTGAGTCATAGATTCGCCGTGGCATTCAATAAGATCCAAAGAATCTAATTAAAAGAGAGCACACACAAAAGCCAAATTAGACCAGTAGCCTAAGAGAAATCGCAAAATACCCTAGACAATGAACAAGTCCTAATGAAGGGCCCTGGGTCTATCAAAATATTTCAATGGTTTCCCAGGGAATTTGAAATCATTTTCTTCTGTCTCCACTTTAAATGAAAAAATGATTATATTTTTGGCATCCCTGCTTTCAATAAAAAAAAGAGGTATTATCACTTAAAAATGATAGCCCCCTATCCCCCCCCCCCTCTAAAGGCAAAAATTTACATTTTATTTATTAATCATATTTTTTGGGGTAACTTCCGGTTCAATCTTTAATTCCCCAACCTTGTACATGGATTAGTCTATAGCTAAATTTTGTCTCAATAGATGGGGTTTTTTTTTGGGGGGGGGGGGTAAAAAATTTTAAGAAAGAAGATTGTATTTCCAATCAGACATTCAACAATTGAGTATTAAACATTAAGAAAAAAAAAGAAAAAAAAAATCAAAAAAAGAAAAAATCTGCAAACTTACAATTCAGCTGTATAAACAATCTGTCGGTTGTCAATTTCAAAATCCAACTGAAGGCTGAAGCTGTATAGTAGTGAATGCGTTCTATAATTCTACTCATCTTGAAAATTAAATTCTTGATTATGAATGATGTAAGAAATAGCGATTGGGAAACTGTATTGGAAATGATTTAAACTCGTTTCGTAAAGACGATACTTTTCTTTGTCAACTTATGAAGAACTGTGTAGCCTATATTGCAATATTTTCAGTTGCATATTGCATCTGTCTGGTTTTTATGCAAAGTAACAAAAGAGACGAAAATTAATGAACAAGAGAGTAGTGAAGAATTATGGTATGCAAAGTAATATTTGGCAGGGAAATTCACTGGTAATAAATCGCTAGGGGTGGCACCGTGATTGCATGATTTTAGGAGATTCGGGGATCCAAATTTTTTTCGGGGTGACGAATAGATTTTCGGGGAAATACCCGAAAATTCGGGGATAGTGCAATCCCTGCTTGATTTCTAATCAGGAAAATTGAAGTACTAAACCACACGAGAAGTAAAAGCTCCGACTTTGCGGTTGACGCTATAAAGAATTGCCGCAAAATTAATTTGAAGTCGACCGAACACTGCCGCCTCTGCCGGCAGCGGCGTGCCTGCGGTGCACCGGCGGCGTTACGACACTTCGGCGGCGTTCGACCGGGCGTCTTGTCGGCGGCGTTCGGTCGATTTGCCGGCGCGGCACCGGGGTCTATAAGGCCCTAGGTGCTGATAGTGTGGTAAACGAGTTTCTTAAATATGGTAGCTCTGGGGTTGGAAATAAGTTACTGAAGAGTATGAATAGGATTTTTGAAAAAGGGGAAGTATTTAGCGATTTTAGGAAAACAGAAAATTAAACCACTGTATTTGAAAGGTGATAAGAGTGAGAGTGGTAAGTATTGAGACATTATCCTGGTCTCTGTAGGTAGCAAATTACTTAGTAATACGATAGTTTTTAGATTGAGAATGCTGTAGACAAAGACATAAGAGAGCAGAAAGGGTAGAGGATGAGTCAACCAAATTTTCACTCGTAGGTTAATATTGAGAAGTGCCTGAGTCATCAAATATCTTTACTCCTCAGTTTTATAGATAATGAGCAAGTGTTCAATTCTGTTAATAGAAGAGCATTAGCGAAGGTCTTATCCTTGTATGGAATTAATTTAAAAAAAAATCCGAAAAATAAGTTTTTCAAAGAAAATTAAAGGCCATTTTAAACTTAACCTCAACAGATACGAATACATTTTAAAATTCAAACTCAAAACGACCATAAATTACTTTTGTAGAATAGATGAAACCCAGAACGAACAAAAATTAAATAAACAATCATAGGAAAAAACATGCAACAAGTAATAATATAGATAAATAAATAGATCTTAAAGCGAGTAATGCTTAGATTGAATATGAGAATTAAGCTAAAAACGAAAAAAAATATTTTACTTTTGAAGCATAAATAAAACTTAAAACAAGCAGAAATTAAATAAACAATCAAGGCAAACAAACATACAATAGAGATTATTGTAAATGAATAAATAAATCTTAAAACGACTGAAACTTAAACTGAATATGCAAATCGAGCTTGAAACGAACAAAAATCAACACAAATAAGAATTTGGGTATGACCTCCTTCTCTCACTGTAAGTCTGAAATCCACAAAATCATTTGCGCTTCGCTGAATGACAGGTTTATGAATTATATTTTCTTTTGTACATACCATTGAAAATAATCATCTAAATTATATTAACATTTTGAAGTAATGAACTTTCGGTAATTAATATCATTAAACATCTGAAATTCAGTTTAATTTTTTAGCTTTTTCTAATGTTGTTCAAGACGAATAGAGTTTCACCACAAACAAGAGTTTGGATACTGCCTCCTTTCCTAAGTGTAAATAAAAACCAAAAGCCTACTGCGTCATTGACGCTTAACTGAAAACGAATTATATTACAAACAATTTCTTTTCCAGTTCTTATAGCATTGAAAATAAAAATACAATTACAGTGAAATAAATTCTTGAACTGATGGATCTTTCAACAATTAGTATCATTATACATCGAATATTCAATTTGACGTTGTTTATACTTTCCAAGACTGTTCAAGACGCATATAGTTTTCAGTAAAGCGCCAATTGCGCAGTAGGTTTTGGACTTTTACAGTGAGAGTAGGAGGTCATACCCAAACTCTTGTTCGTGGTGATATTTGTTTGTTTCAAGCTTGATTTGCATATTCCATTTAAGTTTCACTCGTTTTAAGATTTATTTATTAATTTACATTAATATCTATTGTATGTTTGTTTGCATTGATTGTTTATTTAATTTCTGTTCGTTTTAAGTCTCAGTTATAGTTCAATTGGAATTTGTTTTTCGTTTTAAGCTTGATTTTCATATTCAATCTAAGCATTACTCGCTTTAAGATCTATTTATTCATTTATATTATTACTTTTTGTATGTTTTTGCTATGATTGTTTATTTAATTTATGTTCGTTTTGGGTTTCATTTATTCTTTAATAGTAATTTTTGGTCGTTTTGAGTTTGAATTTCAAAAGGTATCTGTATCTGCCGAGCTAAAGTTTAAAATGGCCTTTACTTTTCATTGAAAAACTTATTTTTTGGGAAGTTTTTTTTAATTAATTTTTGTTCTTTAAGAATTTTGAATTTTTTTTTCGTTTTAAGCTTGATTTTCATATTCAATCTAAGCATTACTCGCTTTAAGATCTATTTATTCATTTATATTATTACTTGTTGTATGTTTTTGCTATGATTGTTTATTTAATTTATGTTCGTTTTGGGTTTCATTTATTCTTTAATAGTAATTTTTGGTCGTTCTGAGTTTGAATTTCAAAAGGTATCTGTATCTGCCGAGCTAAAGTTTAAAATGGCCTTTACTTTTCATTGAAAAACTTATTTTTTGGGAAGTTTTTTTTTAATTAATTTTTGTTCTTTTTTGATTGCAAAAAATTTCAAGTTTTAAAAAATCCCTTATTTCAAAATCAAGCTTAAACAAAATCAAATATTGATCAAAGTATCAAAACTGATATCAAAGTAACAATATCAAAGTGAAAAAATGGGTTTGTGTCAACCTTGGACTTTTTATTATCTGATGTTGGAACTATTTTTAACAAAATATCTATCTCAAAATTTTGTCGGACGGATTTTTGGAAAATACGAGTGGGGTGACCAGATTAAGTTTAGGTCTCTTTCGTCACATTAAAAGTGTCCCATAACCTTCTAATTTCAGTTAAATGAGCCTTCTCTGATGTTATACGAGCATCTATCCTGTATGAACCCTAAATATTTTTAGAGTCTAATTCACAACACCTGTGTCTGGGCCCCTGGGTGTTTGTGTCGACCCTGGAGTTTTAATATCTGATGGTTGAACTATTTTTAACAAAATGGTCACCTAAGATTTTTATTGGATGGGTTTGTCCGTCCGATACACCCTAAGGCGTGGAGGGCGGGAGGGGCTAGTTGCCCTCCGATCTTTTTTCACTCTGAGAAAATGAACTACAAATTTTAATATCCATTCAAATGAACCCTCTCTGAAGTTTATAGGAGCATACCTTCCATAAGAACCATATATTCCCCAAGAGCAATACTTACAACGCCTGCCCCGGCCTCGGAGAAGGGGGGTTGTGTCGACACAGGAGTTTTTCTCATCTGACCTTTGAACTATTTTTAATGAAATGACCATTCGTAAAAGAGTTTTTGTTATATGATCTTTGAACTATTTTTAACAAGATGGCTACCTCAAATTGGGGGGCCAGTTGCCCTCTGATCACTTTTGACTCTTAAAATGGGCACTAGAAATCTTGATTTTTAATCGAATGAGCCCCCTTTGAAATTTATACGACGACCACTTCTATATGAATTGCCTCTGGGAAAAAATAAATGGAGTGTGGGGGGAGGCTAGCTGCTCTCTAATCACTTTTGACTCTTAAAAAGTGAATTACAACTTTCAATTTCCAATCAAATGAGCCCTCTAGGAAGTTTATAGAAGCATCCCTTCCATAACAACCATAAATGCCCCCAGGGCATAACTTAAAACGCCCCGGGCCCGGGGGGGCTGCGTCGACACCGGAGTTTTTTGGTATCAGACCTTTGAACTATTTTTAACAAAATGGCTATCTCAAAAAATTTATCTGGTGCATTAAGAGCGTAGAGGGGGGGGGGCTAGTTGCCCTCCGATCTCTTTTGACTTTTAAAGTGAACAAGAACTTTCAATTTCCAATCAAATGAGCCCTCTCCGAAGTTTATACGAGTATCCCTTCTATAAGAACTATGTATGCCCCTAGAGCATTACTCATAAAGCCTGCCTTCGGGCCCTGGCGGGTTCCGTCGACAGGAATTGTTCTTATCTGACCTTTGAATTATTTTTAATGAATGGGTATTATAAAATTTTATCGGATGGGCTTGGGGAAAACGGGTGTGGGGGGGGGGGCTAGTTGCCCTCGGATATCTTTTGACTCTAAAAAATTTAATAAGAACTGTCAATTTCAAATGCAACGATCCTCTTACGAACTATATACGAGTCTCCCTTTCATAAAAACCATCCGCCCACAAAGGACAACAATTAAACGGCGCTGCCTGAAAGCCCTGGGGGGAGTTTTTGTTATGCAGTTTTTGAACATTCTCCAAAACACAGGCTATCTCAAAATTTGTAGCGGACGGGTTTGGGGAAAAAAGAGCGTGGGAGGGGGCTAGGTTAACTCTCTTGACTCTTAAAAAGTGAACTAGAACTTTCAATTTTCAATCAAATGAGCCCTCAATGAAGTTTATACGAGCATCCTTTCATAAGAACCATATATGTCCTTAGGGCACAACTTATAACCCCTTCCCCTGTGCCCTGGGGGGGACACCGGATTCTTTCTTATCCGACCTTTGAACTATTTTTAAAAAAATGTCTATCTCAAAAATTTTCATCCGATGGGTTTTGAAAAAGAAGGCATGGGGGGGGGGGGGCTCGCTACCCTCGGATCTCTTTGACTATTAAAAAGTGAGGTCGAACTTTCAATATCCAATCAAATGAGCCCTCTCTGAAGTTTATACGAGTATAAACTTACATACGAACAATATATGCCCCATGGCATAACTTACAACGCCTGCCCCCGGGCCCTGGAGGGTTGTGACGACACCTGAGTGTTTGTTATCTGGCTTTTGAGCAATTTTTAACTTAAAAATTGATAGCCCAAACATTCTAGTTTCTCCATTAATTTTTACAGATTTTTAGCCCTCTTACTTTATTCGAAACTTGATAAAAACCAAATGCCTACTGTGTCATTGTCGCTTAATTGAAAACGAATTATATTACAAATATTTTCTTTTCCAGTTCTTACAGCATTAAAAATAAAAATAAAATTACAATGAAATAAATTCTTGAACTGATGAATCTTTCAACAATTAATATCATTATACATCAAATATTCAATTTGACGTTGTTTATACTTTCCAAGACTGTTCAGGGCGCATATAGTTTTCAGTAAAGCGCCAATGACGCAGTAGGTTTTAGACTTTTACAGTGAGAGAAGGAGCCGATACCCAAACTCTTGTTTGTAGTGATTTTTGTTCGTTTCAAGCTTGATTTGCATATTCAATTTAAGTTTCACTCGTTTTAAGATTTATTTATTCAGGCATAACTTACAACGCCTGCCCTCAGACCCTGGGGGGCTGTGTGGACCCCAGAGTATTCGTTGTATGGTCTTTGAACTATTTAAAAAAAATGGCTATCTCAAAGCTCTTCTTGGATGGGTTTGACGAAAAAAGGGCGTGGAGGTGGAGGGGGGCGGGCTTGGTGCCCTCCAATCTCATTTGACTCTTAAAAATGAACTAGAACTTTTAATTTCCATTCAAATGAGCCCTCTCTGAAGTTTATATGAGCATCCCTTCCATAAGAACCATATATGCCCCAACGGCTTAACTTACAACGCCTACACCCGCGCCCTGGGGGTCGTGTTGACACCGGAGTTTTTGTTACATGATTTTTGAACTATTTTTAACAAAATAGCTATCTCAAAATTTTTATCGGATGCATTTGGGAAAAAAGGGCGTGGGGGGAGGGACTGGTTACCATCCGATATCTTTTAACGCTTAAAAATTGAACTAGAACTTTCAATTTCCAATCAGATGAGCCCTCTCTGAAGGTAATGCGAGCATTCCTTCCATAAGAACCATAAATGTCCCCAGGGCGTAACATATAACCCTTGCCCTAAAGACTGTGGGGTGAATGTCCTGCTCAAAGATATATATATATATATATATATATATATATATATATATATATATATATATATATATATATATATATATATATATATATATATATATATATATATATATATATATATATATATATATATTATCTCTCTCTCTCTCTCTCTCTCTCTCTCTCTCTTTTTTTTTTTTTTTTTTTTTTTTTTTTTTTTTTTTTTTTTTTTTTTTTTTTTTTCTCTCTCTCTCTATTTTTTTGTGTATGTATGTGTATGTATGTATGTATGTATGTATGTATGTATGTATGTGTGTGTGTGTGTGTGTGTGTGTGTGTGTGTGTGTGTGTGTGTGTGTGTGTGTGTGTCTGTGTGTGTGTGTGTGTGTGTGTGTGTGTGTGTGTGTGTGTGTGTGTGTGTGTGTGTGTGTGTGTATATGTGTGTATGTATTTTTATGTGTGTGTGTGTGTGTATAAGAGCGTTTGTGTGTGTGAGTGTGAGCGTGAGAGCGTGAGAGGGATTGAGTTATATTGGTATTTTTTTTTATATTTTTTTTTGTGTTTAGTTTGTTTTTGTGTGTGTGTTTGTGTGTGTGTGTTGTTATTATTATTATTATTATTATTATATATATATATATATATATATATATATATATATATATATGTATGTATGTATATATATATATATATATATATATATATATATATATATATATATATATATATAGAGAGAGAGAGAGAGAGAGAGAGAGAGAGAGAGAGAGAGAGAGAGAGAGAGAGAGAGAGAGAGAGAGAGATATATATATATATATATATATATATATATATATATATAGAGAGAGAGAGAGAGAGAGAGAGAATATATATATATATATATATATATATATATATATATATATATATATATATATATATATATATATATATATATATATATATATATATATATATATATATATATATATATATATATATATATATATATATATATATATATATATATATATATATATATATATATATATATATATATATATATATATATATATATATATATATATATATATATATATATATATATATATATATATATATATATATATATATATATATATATATATATATATATAGACCCCGGCGCAACGCCGATGAGGGAAGACCGGTGGGGGCGGGGCAAAAAACAGCGCGCCACGCCACACCGCTGGCAAGATATCGGCAGTGTACCACCGGCGCGACCATATGTTGACCGCAAGTAATGTATTCATAAGTCTTTATCAAATAACAGCTTAAATTTAGAACAGTATTTGAGCCTATTCATGAGTTCAAAAATTCACAAGTCGCTGGCAGGAAACTAGTCTTCTTCTTTATTCATCAAGAGAAGTAGAAATCTGGTATAAAAGAAATAGCTGTGGCGTTTCAGAACCCTTGCATAATATGAGTAGTTGAAGTACCTATTAGCTATGTGTTCTTAACATAAATAACGATCAAAATTAGTAGTTTTTTTCATCGAGCATTACTGCATACAAAACTTCAACTACTGTATCACAAAATTTGTCCGTTTCCTGGGTAAAAACTCTGAATTTAACTTGACATTCAAAGCTTAGTTTTCTCATAATGCCCTGTGCCTATAGCTATTTTATCATCTCTAAAATAGTGGAAATGGTTGACATTTTTGATGATTGTTTTTTTTTGCTCTTTTGGACTCCTAAGAAGCTTTCCTTGTTTTAAAAACTAGTTTTTGATAACAATTAAAAATAAATACATTTAAAGGTTTTTTTTGGCTTCTTTATAGAATATTTTAGTCGTTGGGTAAAGTTGAACTGCTCCTTTTTATTGCTGTTGGCAACACTTTTGAATATTTTTCATTTTTTCTTTAGGGGATTAATTTCAACTTATAAATTGATAGATACTTATTATTCGTCAAATTCTCAACGAAAACTAAGAGCAGTAGTTCCATCAAACTGAAAAATAAATTACGAGCACTTAACATGAGAAGCCTTCAATTACAGTGAACCAAAACATACTTCACGGTTTATTTGGTATGAAGAAAAATAAAGTGCGAGCATTATCATAAGGTTACTAATGAAACAGCTATCCATTGTAAGTGTAATTAAATAAAATAATATGCCGATTGAATCAGCTCTAGGAAGATGTTGAGATTTTAATCCTAGTTCGTCGCTTTTAATCCTAGCTAAATATTAGGCCACTTATTATCAGTTATTATTGAGTTTAAGCTTTGATTTCCAAATGCTCACAAAAATTACCAAATTTAAGAAAGTCGCAACAATAAGTCACCATGTGGTCAAAATACTCAAAGACTCCTATATGATCCCCACCCAGGCTCAAAGCTTGTGCTATGGTCATTTCCATGGAAATCGCCAGAGTTTCTTTTTAAAATGGCTTCCAAACTCAGTTAGGGGTATGTAGCCTGTTTTGCTTTTCTTCAACGCTTTGAAGAAAATGTTATAATATTCCAAATGTTACATTTGTAATGATTGTGAATATTTTTGGTAATCATTCGTGGGGTGATCGAATTTTTTAAACAACTATAGATACGTGAGAACGTTGAATCATCTAGTACCCTTAAGTCATAAGACTGTCCAAGACTCCCCTTTGAACCTCCCAAATAGAAAGCTTTTATAGTGACCTGGCCTTTTAATGTTACTTGGGCGCTGGACCAAAGGCGCTATTGCCACTCGAGCGCAGCGTTAGGTGGAGATGTTAGTATAACTCTCATCACACCAATTCGTTTTAGTGTAATTCTGCCTGATACTAGTGAATGAATGTTTTCGAAGTAAACCCGTTTTAGAAATAAGAAAAAAAAATGGTGAGCAAATATGTTCCTTTCCCTTTGAGTGACAAAACTATGCAAGAACTGCGTCAGGTGTAACTTATAAAAAGCTTGTAAACTTTTCAACTTTTTGGCATCCTTGCTTTCAATTAAAAATAATCAAGGTAGCCTATTATTGCTTAAATCTAATACCTCCCTCTGCCCCTCCCCTTCTGGCTACCACCGTTATACATTAACATATCAACTTTAAATAAATAGAACAATTAACTTATTGGCACCGCTGCTTTAAAAAAAATACAGGTATTATCATTCAAATATGATAGCTCCCTACCCCCCTCCCCTCTGGATACCACCTCGATTGGATATCTCCTCTGCTTTAAATTAAAAAAATTAACTTTTTGGGATCCCTGCTTTCAATAAAAAAAATTTCGAGATATTATCATTTAAATGTAATACCCCCCTACACCCCCCCCGCCTCTGGATACCACCTTGATAGGATACCGTCTCAACTTTCATTCAACTTTAGAACTATTTTTAACAAAATAGCTATCTCAAAATTTTGTATCGGATGCATTCGGGAAAAAAGGGCGTGGGGGGGGGAGGCTGGTTACCATCCGATATCTTTTAACGCTTAAAAATTGAACTAGAACTTTCAATTTCCAATCAAATGAGACGTCTCTGAAGTTTATGCGCGCATTCCTTCCATAAGAACCATATATGCCCCCAGGGCGTAACATATAACCCTTGCCCTGAAGACTGTGGGGTGAATGTCCTGCTCAAAGATATAATTTCCAGAACTTTCAACTACATTGAACAAATGGCTTTCTCAAAATTTTGATTTGATGCGTTTGGGGAAATGGTGGCGTGGAAGGGGTGTTAGTTGCCTTCCAATCACTTTTGAATGTTAAAAAGGGCACTGGCCATTTAAATTTCCAATCGAATGAGCCCTTTTTGAAGTTTTTACGACAACGCTTTTTATAAAAACCTTATATGCACCGAGGGCATGACTTACAAAACTTGCCCAGAGGGCTGTGGGGGGGGGGGGGTTGTCATCCTCAAAGACCTAATTTCTAGAATTTCCAACTACATTGAACAAAACGGCTATCTCAAAATTTTATTGGATGTGTTTGGGGAATAGGTGGGCGTGATAGGGGGTTAGTTGCCCTCCAATTACTTTCGACTATTAAAAGGGCACTAGCCCTTTGAATTTCCAATCGAGTGAGTCCTTTTTGAAGTTTCTACGACAAAGCTATATATCAAAACATTATATGCCCCCAGGGCATAACTGACAACCCGGGCCCGGAGGGCTGTGCGGGGAGTGTCCTCCTCAAAATATTACTTATATCTGGAAATCATGGAAATAATTTATTTCTATAGGGAAAAAATAAATAAATAACAATAAACAATAGAACATTGGAGCCGTATGACCTTTACTATTGGCAACGCTATAGCGTTGCCTCTGATATCAGATTAAATAAAAAAAACAAGTTTTTTAAACTGAAAGTAAGGAGCGACATTAAAACTTAAAACGAACAAAAATTATTCCGTATATGAAAGGGACTGTCCCCTCCTCAACGCCTCGCTCTTTACGCTAAAGTTTTTTATTGTTTTAAAAAATAAAGTTGTGAGAACAGAGTCAAACACGATATTCTAGGACAACTGGGTCGATACGATCACCTCTGGGAAAAAAAACAACAACAAACAAACAAATAAACACGCACCCGTGATCTTTCTTCTGGCAAAAAATGCAATATTTCACATTTTTGTAGATGGGAGCTTAAAACCTCTACAGTAGGGTTCTATGATACGCGGAATATGATGGTGTGATTTTCATTAAGGTTCTATAACTTTTAGGGGCTCTTGATGAATTTCCATCTTCACTTATTCCTAGCCTTAAAGATTGATCTGACGTGACGAAAAATTTAAAATTTAAAAAAAAATCCTTAAAGATTGAGGTGACGAAAAGATTGATCAGGTGGACAGCGCATTATATACATACATATATATATATATATATATATATATATATATATATATATATATATATATATATATATATATATATATATATATATATATATATATATATATATTTATATATATATATATATATATATATATATATATATATATATATATATATATATATATATATATATATATATATATATATATATATATATATATATATATATATATATATATATATATATATATATATATATATATATATATATATATATATATATATATATATATATATATATATAGGGGAAACCGGCCATAACTGGGACAAAAAATCTTCTATTGGGTATATTGCTCGAGTCCTGATGAAGCTATGTAAACGCTTTGAAAACCAACCGATAGCCCAAACATTCTAGTTTCTCCATTAATTTTTACAGATTTTTAGCCCTCTTACTTTATTCGAAACTTGCAAAATTCTAGTGTCAGTCATTTTGTTCCAGTTATCGCGATACCCTCTATAACTGGGACACAATGAAGGGGTAAACTGGGACATAATGTTTTCCCAAGTGTAGGTGCAGGTTTTCTTACTTTTTTTCCTGAAATTTTGAATATAAACGTATAAAAGTAAGCAATGTTCAAAAACATCATAAAACTATGGTGATCTTCATTTAGATATTACTGAAAGAGTGTTTCGGCAGAACTATGGAAAAAATTCACTCAAATCTTCCTGAAAAACAAATTGCTTGGCAACTCTGTCTGTTCCTCCGGACGCAACTGGGGATCTCAGCTTAAGAACTACGCAGCTTTTCTCTTCCACAGATGTGTCTTCAGTCCAGACAAATTTTCGCCCTCCATTACGTTTTTTCATGTACTGTATGATGATTGCTTCCCCTACTTCTTCGGTCACTTATCCTACAAAGTAACACAATCTGGTTTTCGATCGGAGCTCGACTAGGACAAAATCAAAAATGCTAATTGACAAGTCTTCTTCTTCTTCGTTGCTTACAACATGGAGCGAATCATCAGAACTGTCGGCATAGTCGATAGATGACTCCTCGCTAAGTTTTGAGTCTTGCCCGAAGTCCAGTCTCTTAAAATCTTTCCCATTTTCTTGATTTCTTGTGTCTTCACTTTCTTCGAATCCCCTTTGGCTTTCTTAGTGTTTAATTTTCTCTTTTTTTCTTCTCGCTCCCTAGCTGCTTCTTCGATTGTCTCTATCACCGGCGTGCTTGTGAGAATTGAGCTGCTGCCTCTTTTTCTTCCTCTGTTTGTTGTTTTTCTAGGGCCTGCCTTAGGAAAAGGGTCGACTTTCTCTGGAGAAAGAACTGCCACCTTTGAACAGCCAGCAACATCACCGGTTGTCTCATTTTGTGGGGTATCGCCTGTGTTCTCTGCAGAATGTGTGATCTGTAATGCCGGCCGGCCGGTTACATCTGAAGGAGCGAAGTGCTCTTTGTCGAAAGCTGATCTATTGAAGGGCATGACTCCTGGCTTGAAAAATCCACTGATAATGTTTTTTGGAGTGAAAGCGAGTGGGAAAGCAGTTCCAACAAGCTCTCCTATATCGTCAATTCTGATTGGAGTGCCAGGGTGGTTGACTAACCAGTCGTGGCAAGCCTTGTTGTAGTAACTCTTCAAAGGCCCGAACACTGACAGGTCAAGCGGTTGTAGCTTATTGGAGCAGTGTGGGGGAAGGTTAGATTCGTCACAAAATTCTCCTTGACCTTTCTTATAACGTGAACACTAAAGTGAGACTCGTGGTTGTCCAGCAAAAGTAGCACGGGTCTCTCTGAGAAAGGTCGAGCATGAAGTAGGAAATGATCAAACCACTGATTGAAGAACTTTCGTTTACCCAGCCACTTGGCTTTGCAGCTCCGATGGATCCTGGGGAGCTTAAAAACCTTTCCTTGAAATTCACTCCCGGGAAGATCAGGAGCGGCGGAACGTAATTTCCTATGGCACTTATGCAGCCAATCAAAGTTACTAAGGGTCCACGCTTCCTAGAAGTACACTGGCAAACTTGCTGTTCCCCTTTCCGGGCAAATACCTTCAAAGGTCAATGCACAGTTGTCGACCCTGTTTCGTCAACAATGTAGATCTGAGAAGGAGAAACCCTCTGCTCTCCAGTAACTCCTTCTAAGTTATCCATGAAAAGTTTTAGGTTATGCTTGTTGAAGCTTGTTTCTCTGGCTGTGCTTGTTGCTTCAGGAGCACGCAAGCTCAAAGACGGATTTCGAACTTTAAAACCATATAGCCAGGTGTCACCTGCCATTCTTCTGGCATGCCATGTGGAGGGATATTCAAGACTATTCGCCTGTGCATACTTTCCAAGCAAACTGGCGGAGCTGAGTACTGTGGAAGCCGTATCGGAGCTTGGAAGCTCGTATGAGATAATGTTCAAGCTTTGCCTCATGTTCACCAGTGAAGACATGTCTGTGACGGTAATTTAGGACAAGTGACATAGCTTCCTTTTCTTCAGCTGACAGGGCGGCAAGCGGGCACATGTATCTCAGAATAGCAGATTTGCTAATGCCGTAAGTTAATTGAGCTTGTCTCAACGGCATTCCTGCTTCAACAGACTGAATTCCTTCATTTGATTATCGTTCACGAAAATTTCCCTGTCTTTTTGAGGCTAATAAAACTGAGGGTTAGGCTAATATTTTGAGAGTTAATTGATTGAACAGAAGAACGCACTCTTTTCATATGAAATACGTGTGAGGGGCTTCAGCCGTATTGAAGCAGTAGTCTAATATATAGGATTTAAAAACTAACAGAACGTAGAAGGCATGAATAATTTGGCTTAATAAGTTAGAGGAACAAGAGATGTATTTTTTTTTATGGAAAAACAAACAACATTGCTTACAATCAACTGGCTTTGAAAGTGGGATTCTTAGTGGGTTTTTTTACCGTGATGAGAAAACTAAGAAAGTTTTTCTAGGTAGAAGAACCTTAAAAATAAGAAAGAAGCGGAGTACATAATAAAAACAAAGAAGAAAAGAAAAAAATACAGCTGACGCTAAAACTAATTCACATAATCAAATAAACATAACCATATAAATAGTTGAGTCAGCGGGGAGTCGTATAGCTTGCTTAGAGATCGCACGAAGGCTATGTCGATCACTTTAGTTGATGGATTGAATATTCCATTTATATATAAATATGAATTATATATATATATATATATATATATATATATATATATATATATATATATATATATATATATATATATATATATATATATATATATATATATATATATATAAATATATATATATATATATATATATATATATATATATATATATATATATATATATATATATATATATATATATTAGCTATAATTATATAATATACGTGATATTATACAATTAGTGAAATTAGAATAATGTAAATGTGAGAATCTTTTTATTTTGTTCTTTAAGAATAAATACAACAAGTGTTCAGTGGAAAACAGTGTATTTATAAAGCTGCCTCCTAGTCTGTATTTTTTTAAACGATTTTTTTAACTGAAATTAAGGAGCAATTTTAAAAATTAAAGCAAACATAAATTATTATGTATATGAGGGGGATTGCCCTCTCCTCAACATTTCTTTCTTTACGCTAAAGTTTAAGTTTTGGTTCCAATCATTTAAACATGTCTCCTGAAACACAAGGGCCATTTACTTAGAATAATAAGATTTTTAAAAAGTTCTAAAAAATACTTTAGCTTAAAGAGAGAGATATTGAGGTCAGGGCAATCCCTTTCATATACATAATAATTTCTGTTTGTATAAGTTCTAATGCTACTCCGTATTTTCAGTTGAAAAACTCGCTTTTATTTTATTTCTGATCGTTTTTTAAATAATGCCCTTACATCCAGCTCCTCTCCTTGGAAAAATCCCTTCTCCCACGATAAATTCCTCCATGGAAAAATCCTACGACGTAAACTCCCCCTCGCTGCCATAAAAATACCACCCCCCCCCAAAAAAAAAAATCCGTATACTTCCCAATAGCCAATACTATATGTAAGTAATGGGCAAAGTTTACAACTTACAGCCCTTTCCCCAGAGGCTGTCGGGGGTTAAAGCATCCTGAAAGACATAGTTATTTTATCTTTTGACTATGCTGAAGAAAATGCCTATCTCAAAATTTTAACCGGACGACTTTGGAAAAAAAGAGACGTGGGAGCGTGGCTAGCTTCCCTCCAATATTTTTGGTCACTTAAAAAGGCACTAGAACTCTTTATTTCCAATCAAATGAGCCATCTCCTGATCTTCTAAGAGCAGTGTTTTGGTACGATCACTCCTTGGAAAAAAAAAATAAATAAGCACGTATCTATGCTTCAAGATACACGTATCTTGCTTCTCGCAAAAATTGCAAAATTCCATTTTTTTTTATATAGGAGCTTGAAACTCTTCAGAAGGGTTCTCTGATATGTTGAATCTGATGGTGTCATTTTCATTTGGTTCACTTGATGTTTTCGGGGTGTTTTCCCCTTTTTCAAAAATCTGGCAAATTTTCTCAGGCTCGTAACTTTTGATGGGTAACATTAAACTTGATGAATTACATATATTTTGAATAAGTATCGAAATTTGATTCTTGTAACGCGTTCAATGTTATCAAGACTCTGTTTGTTAGAGTTTTGGTTACTACTGAGCCGCATCGCTCCTTACTTACATTTCGTTACCACAAACTGTTTGAAAACAAGTTCGCATACAAAGAGAAGACAGTCTTTGAGCCCGGATCTCCTCTTCCCTAGCGTCCCAAGATTTTTGTTATTCTTAAAACATATTATAAAATTATATTATAATTTGACGTCATTTTTATTCCATCTGTACCGTATTTTTTTTAGTATTCTTGTTTATTTACTCCCCCGAACGGTACCCAAATATTTTCCTGGGTATCTGTCTGCCCCAACATACCATTTTTCTTTGACCGTCTCCTCAATTTCTTTGAAAAATACTTTTCTTAAAATCCAGATAATCAGCTACTCTAAGATGAATCGTAGTTTGAATTAAATTAAAAAAAACAATTTGTTTTAACTGAAAGTAAGGAGCGACATTAAAACTTAAAACGAACATGAAAACCAAATAAAAGTAAAATTAATAGGCAAATATTGTTTTAATATTGATCTACGGTGAGCCAAAATCAAAACCTGCATTAAAGTAGTATGTACATATGGAATTTGCATAAAGCTATAGGAATCTCTATGTTATTTGCGTACGCCTCTACACCTTTTCAAAGGGATTCAGAACTCCCTCACATGGCATTATACTTCTGGTCCATCTTGTGCTAGTTGGGAATTGCGTAATATATTATGAAGGACAAGTTTCTGAGATAATTTATGTAGACTAGATTTCTACTTCACAATATTGACTTACCAAGGCCAACCAGACAGGTTTCTGGTGGGTATAGTCTGGTTTGGTGGATATAGTCTGGTTTGGTGGGTATAGTCTGGTTTTGTGGGTATAGTCTGGTTTAGTGGATATAATCTGGTTTGGTGGGTATAATCTGGTTTGGTGGGTATAGTCTCGTTTGGCGAGTCTAGTCTGGTTTGATGGGTATAGTCTGGTTTGATGGGTATAGTCTGGTTCAGTTTTTCAAAGAGAGTGAATATTACACTTTACTTTTTTGTTTTTGTTTGTTTTTGTTTTTTTTTAATCGAAAACTAGAGATTGTCAAATTGCGTATTTAGGAATTGTTTTGATTGACATTTTTGCAAAAAGGGATATTCGCAAATTGGACACTATGAACGATATTAATTAATGTTTTGAATAATAGGAGTGTGAATGATTATAATTAGTGATTGGATTGTATGAAGGTGGAGAAAAAAAAGGATTAAACTGATTAGCAGTTAAGGTAACCCTGAAGGGGTTGTTAACTCAAGTAATTTGTTATAAATTTGAAACAACATCAGTCTATGAAAATGGCTAACGACGAAAGAATGACATTGTGAGTTGACCTAGCTTTACCTCTCCGATGTCGTCCGTATAATACACAAGTGATGTTTGAACAGTATTGTCAATTTAAAATAGGGTCTAACGTTTTAGTATACTAAAAAGTTGATACTAAGAGAGACGTAGATGGTAAGAAAAGAATTTTAATAATGAAATTCAGAACAAACCTTAGAAATCCTTGCAAATCAAGTAGTAAGGTGTATGTGAGTACGAACCATCAAGGATCATAAGCACCAACGACATTAACCAGCAGACATCAACTCCCCAAAGGTCCCTTATCCCCAAACTCTAAGGGCGCCCCCTCCCTCCAAATTTTTGGCCCCTCCTTTTTTTTTTTTTTTTTTTTAACATGATATATTTTTTCAACTTTTTTTTACATGTCTTTGAATCAGATGAAACAAAATTAAATTACTATTCTAGTTTTTCTAAACCAGTATTGCCTATAACTTAATATATTCAAATATTTTTGGATAACTTGATTGGTGAGAACTATTTCCGTAAAATCTTAGCTAATAAGGGTTTTTGACCGTAAACTCTAGTTTCCTGTAAGAAAATTATGGAAAATACAATTCTCTGCTTCAAGTGTGAAACTTAAGTCCAGGTATGGATAAAAAAATAAACTATTTCTGTAAAATCTGAGCTAGTAAGGGTTTTTGACCGTAAACTCTAGTTTTTTGTAAGAAAATTATGAAAAATATAATTCTCTGGTTCAAATGTGAAACTTAAGTCTATTTTTGGATCGAAAAATTAAACTATTTCCGTAAAATCTGAGCTAATAAGGGTTTTTGACCGTAAACTCTAGTTTCTTGTATGAAAATTATGGAAAATAGAATTCTCTAGTTCAAATTTGAAACTTAAGTCCATTTTTGGATACTCATAATGATGAGAACTGATGTTTTTAATTCAATATTTTTTCATAAAAACAAACTATTTTTTTTAAAACTTCGAAATTATTAAACTTTATTTATTTTTTTATTTTTTTTGTACGTATCTTAAAATGACAAAATATGCTTACGGCTCTAACAATTGTGCTCTATGATTGGTCAGAGACGCGATGTGGCTTTCCCACTGGTATTCTATGTCCGGTTATCGACACTACCTAGTCTATTGCATGTATTAAATCAGTATTTTTTTTTACGCAGTGGAACGATAAACACATAAGTCATATCTTAAGAAAAAAAGTGAAGATGGAGCATTTTAATAAAGTGTGTTCACATAACAAGGTTATTGTAGCATTGAATGCCGACAAGGAGAAGTATTTGAACTATGAAACAAGTACAATTGGTAGCACTATTGGCAATGTATGCATTCATTGTCATGAGAGTAAGGAACTAAATTTCTTTGGAATACCGCAAAAATTCAACTCTTATGATGGTGGTTATGCGAGATTGAGATCTCCAGAGATGATTGTACTCAAAGAGAATGCCAACATAAAAATAATCGTTGATGATAGAGGACAACTCCTTGCTACTGTTGCAGGTAACACATTACCTGCTGATACATCCAATCGTCAGCTTTCGGGTATTAGCATTCAACAGAAGGTCAATAAAAGAAAGGCCTACTCTTCTACTAATATCGTAAGCCATATCTTGTCTACGTGCCGAAACTGTTACCTGTGTAAAAATAATGTGATAATAGACAGTGAAGTTGCCAGAAAAATAAAAAGGGCATTGTCAGAAAATATCACTATGGAATATAAACATGAATCGATGAAAAACAAAGCACCAGCAAACGTTACTGCCATTGCTCAAACAGTCAGTGAACCAAATAATACCAAAGACGAAGAAGCATATTGAGCCTGTTGATGAGACACCAGTAAAAATTGTGTATGACTCAAAATGGAATAATGATTATTCTACTGATTACGAACTAAGAGAAGAAAATAGCTACAATATCAAGAGAGAACATGGTGAACTACTTTATGGAACAGATTCATAATGTCCAAAGTTAATCATTGATATTAATAATGTATCATAATATGTTTTTGTATTAATATTCTACATAGCATTATTTCATTAAAAATATTACATTGTTATGTGTTCATTATTTTTAGAGTAAGCTAGGCTAGCATATCAAACGTTTAGAATCTGTATTAAAACATTGGAGATGTAAGAAAAGGAATTTGCATACATCTATTGTCAGACACATGGGATAACATTGACAAAATCTAGGTATCAGAATGAATAAATTCATTATCAACATCCTTTATCGGATATGTCCGATAAAATTGATAAAATATAAGTGTCAGAGTGAATAATTTTTTTTATCAACATCCTTTGTCAGATACATCAAATTAAATTGACAAAATCTAAATTTCAGAATGAATAAATGCTTTAACAACATCCTTTATCGGATATGTCGGATAAAATTTACATAATCTAAGTATCAGAGTGACTAAATTCTATATCAACATCCTTTTCTCATATACATAGGATAAAATTGACAAATTCTAAGTGTTAGATTGAATAATTTTTTTTTATCAACATCCTTTGGCAGATACATCGGATAAAATTGACAAAATCTAAATTTCAGAATGAATAAATTCATTATCAACATCCTTTGTCATATATGTCGGATAAAATTGACAAAATCTAAGTATCAGAGTGAATATTTTTTTAACAACATCCTTTGCCAGATACATCGAATAAAATTGATAAAATATAAGTGCCGGAGTGAATATTTTTTTTATTATCAACATCCTTTGTCAGATACATCAAATAAAATTGACAAAATCTAAATTTCAAAATAAATAAATGCTTTAACAACATCCTTTATCGGATATGTCGGATAAAATTGACAAAATCTAAGTGTCAGAGTGAATAAATTTTTTTATCAACATCCTTTTCTCGGATACATAGGATAAAATTGACAAAATCTGAATTTCAGAATGAATAAATTCATTATCAACATCCATTGTCGGATATGTCGGATAAAATTGACAAAATCTAAATTTCAGAATGAATAAATGCTATAACAATATCTTTAATCGGATATGTCGGATAAAATTGACAAAATCTAAGTATCAGAGTGACTAAATTCTATATCAACATCCTTTTCTCAGACACATAGGATAAAATTGACATATTCTAAGTGTCAGTGTGAATACATTTGTTTTTAATCAACATCCTTTGTCAGATACATCAAATAAAATTGACAGAATCTAAATTTCAGAGTGAATAAATTCATTATCAACATCCTTTATCGAATATGTCGGATAAAATTGACAAAATACAAGTGTAAGAGTGAATAATTTTTTTTTATCAACATCCTTTGTCAGATACATCAAATACAATTGACAAAATATAAAGTTCAGAGTGAATAATTTCATTATCAACATTTTTTGTTGAATATGTTGGATAAAATTGATAAAATATAAGTGTAAAAGTGATTAATTTCTATATCAACATCCTTTTCTCAGATACATAGGATAAAATTGACAAATTCTAAGTGTTAGAGTGAATAAATTTTTTTTTATCAACATCCTCTGGCAGATACATCAAATAAAATTGACAAAATCTAAATTTCAGAATAAATAAATGCTTTAACAACATCCTTTACCGCATATATCGGATAAAATTGACAAAATCTAAGTGTCAGAGTGAATAAATTTTTTTTTTCAACATCCTTTTCTCGGATACATATGATAAAATTGACAAAATCTGAATTTCAGAATGAATAAATTCATTATCAACATCCTTTGTCGGATATGTAGGATAAAATTGACAAAATCTAAATTTCAGAATGAATAAATGCTATAACAATATCCTTTATCGGATATGTCGGATAAAATTTACAAAATCTAAGTATCAGAGTGACTAAATTCTATATCATCATCATTTTCTCAGAAACATAGGATAAAATTGACAAATTCTAAGTGTCAGTGTGAATACATTTTTTTTATCAACATCCTTTGTAAGATACATCAAATAAAATTGACAAAATCTAAATTTCAGAGTGAATAAATTCATTATCAACATCCTTTATCGGATATGTCGGATAAAATTGACAAAATATAAGTGTCAGAGTGAATAATTTTTTTTTATCAACATCCTTTGTAAGATACATCAAATGAAATTGACAAAATATTAATTTCAGAATGAATAAATTCTTTAAAAACATTCCTTATCGGACACGTCGGATAAAATTGACATGATCTAACTATCAGAGTGACTAAATTCTATATCAACATCCTTTTCTCAGATACAAAAGATAAAATTGACAAATTGTAAATTATAAAACAAATAGATTTTTTTTATCCACATCCTTTGGCAGATACATCGGATAAAATTGACAAAATATAAATTTCAGAATGAATAAATTCATTAACAACATCCTTTGTCGGATATGTCACATAAAATTGACAAAATCTAAGCATCAGAGTGATTATTTTTTTTAACAACATCCTTTGCTAGATACATTGAACAAAATTGATAAAATATGTGCCAGAGTGAATAATTTTTTTTTTATCAACGTCTTTTGTCAGATGCATGAAATAAAATTGAAAAAATCTAAATTTCAGAATAAATAAATGCTTTAACAACATCCTTTATCGGATATGTTTGTGTTAATGTTTGTGTTATGTTTTTATTCGAATAAATTGAATTGAATTGAATTGAATTGAATTGAATATGTCAGATAAAATTGACAAAATCTAAGTATCAGAGTGACTAAATTCTATATCAACAACCTTTTCTCGGATACATAGGATAAAATTGACAGAATCTAAGTGTTAGAGGGAATAAATTTTTTTATCAACATCCTTTCCTCGGATACATAGGATAAAATTGACGAAATCTGAATTTCAGAATGAATAAATTCATTATCAACATCCTTTTTCGGATATGTTGGATAAAATTGCCAAATTCTAAATTTCAGAATGAATAAATGCTTTAACAATATCATTTATCGGATATATCGGAAAAAATTGACAAAATCTAAGCATCAGCGCGACTGAATTCTATATCAATATCCTTTTCTCGGATACATAGGATAAAATTGACAAATTCTAAGTGTTAGAATGAATAAATTTTTTATCAGCATCCTTTGTCAGATACATCGGATAAAATTGACAAAATCTAAGTATCAGAGTGACTAAATTCATTATCAACATCCTTTGTCGGATAAAATTGACAAAATCAATTTTCAGAATAAATAAATGCTATAACAATATCCTTTATCGGATATGTCGGATAAAATTGACAAAATCTAAGTATCAGAGTGACTAAATTCTAAATCAACATCCTTTTCTCGGATACATAGGATAAAATTGACAAATTCTAAGTGTTAGAATGAATAAATTTTTTTATCAACATCCTTTGCCAGATACATCGGATAAAATTGACAAAATCTAAGTATCAGAGTGAATAAATTCATTATCAACATCCTTTGTCGGATATGTCGGATAAAATTGACAAAATCTAAGCATCAGAGGGAATTATTTTTTTTTATCAACATCCTTTGCCAGATACATCGAATAAAATAGACACAATCTAAGTGTCAGAGTAAATAAATTTTTTTTTATCAACATCCTTTGTCAGATACATCGAATAAAAATTGACAAAATTTAAATATCAGAATGAATAAATGCTTTAACAACATCCTTCATCAGATTTTTCGGATAAAATTGACAAAATCTAAGTATCAGAGTGATTAAATTCTACATCAACATACTTTTCTCGGATACATAGGATAAAATTGACAGAATCTAAGTGTCAGAGTGAATAAATTTTTTTTATCAACATCCTTTTCTCGGATACACAGGATAAAATTGACAAAATCTGAATTTCAGAATGAATAAATTCATTATCAATATCCTTTGTCGGATATGTCGGATAAATAGATAAAATCTAAATTTCAGAATGAATAAATGCTATAACAATATCCTATATCGGATATGTCAGATAAAATTGACAAAATCTAAGTATCAGAGTGACTAAATTCTATATCAACATCCTTTTCTCGGATACATAGGATAAAATTGACAAATTCTAAGTGTTAGAGTGAATAAATTTTTTTTTATCAACATCCTTTGCCAGATACATAGGATAAAATTGACAAAATCTAAGTATCAGAGTGAATAAATTCATTATCAACATCCTTTGTCGAATATGTCAGATAAAATTGACAAAATATAAGCATCAGAGTGAATAATGTTTTTTTATCAACAACCTTTACCAGATCCATCGAATAAAATTGACAGAATCTAAGTGTCAGTATGGATAATTTTTTTTTATCAACATGCTTTGTCAGAAGCATCGAATAAAAATTGACAAAATTTAAAATATCAGAATGAATAAATTCTTTAACAACATCCTTCTTCGGATTTGTTGGTTAAAATTGACAAAATCTAGGTATCAGAGTGATTAAATTCTACATCAACATCCTTTTCTCGGATACATAGATTAAAATTAACAAAATCTAAGTGTTATAGTGAATATTTTTTTTATCAACATCCTTTGCCAGTTACATCGGATAAAATTGACAAAATTTAAGTGTCAGAATGAATAAATTCATTATCAACATCCTTTGGTGGATATGTCGAATAAAATTGATAAAATCTAAGTATCAGAGTGATTAAATTCCATATCAATATCATTTTCTTGGATACATGGGATAAAATTGACAAAATCTAAGTATCAGAGTGAATAAATGCTTTATCAACATCCTTTAAATGCATTATCAACATCATTTGTCGGCTATATCAGATAAAATTGACAAGAAAGACATGGAGTGTACAAAAATATATTATGATACATTATTAATATCAATGATTAACTTTGGACATTATGAATCTGTTCATTATGAATCTGTTATGAAGCTTTATTTCATTTTTTAAGGTTAATTTAGACGAGGTTACGTGCGCGCACGTAACCTCGTCTAAATTAACCTTAAAAAATGAAATAAAGCTATGTCGACTTTGCATGTCTCTCTCACTATGTATGCCCCGTCGCGGTGTACACTCCATGTCTTTTTTGTGAATTTTATACAATATATCCAACAAATTATGTTGATAATGCATTTAAAGAATGGTGATAAAGCATTTGTTTACTTTGATACTTAGATTTGGGCACTTTTATATTACGTATCCGAAAAAACGATGTCGATATGGAATTTAATAACTTTGATACTTAGATTTTATCAATTTTATTCGACATATCCACCAAAGGATGATGATAATGAATTTATTCATTTTGACACTTAAATTTTGTCAATTTTATCCGATGTAACTGGCAAAAGATGTTGATAAAAAAAAAATATTCACTCTAACACTTAGATTTTGTTAATTTTAATCTATGTATCCGAGAAAAGGATTTTGATGTAGAATTTAATCACTCTGATACCTAGATTTTGTCAATTTTAACCAACAAATCCGATGAAGGATGTTGTTAAAGCATTTATTCATTCTGATATTTAAATTTTGTCAATTTTATTTGATGCATCTGACAAAGGATGTTGATAAAAAAAAATTTATTCACTCTGACACTTAGATTCTGTCAATTTTATTCGATGTACCTGGCAAAGGATGTTAATAAAAAAAAATATTCACTCTGATGCTTAGATTTTGCCAATTTTATCTGACCTATCCGACAAACGATGTTAATAATGAATTTATTAACTCTGACACTTAGATCTTGTCAATTTGATCCGATGTATCTGGCAAAGGATGTTCATAAAAAAAATTTATTCATTCTAAAACTTAGAATTTGCCAATTTTATCATATTTATCCGAGAAAAGGATGTTGATATAGAATTTAGTCACCACGATACTTAGATTTTGTCAATTTTATCCGACATATCCGATATAGGATATTGTTAAAGCATTTATTCATTCTGAAATTTAGATTTTGTCTATTTTATCCGACATATCCGACAAAGGATGTTGATAATGAACTTATTCATTCTGAAATTCAGATTTTGTCAATTTTATCCTGTGTATCCGAGAAAAGGATGTTGATAAAAAAAAATTTATTCACTCTGACACATAGATTTTGTCAATTTTATCCGAAATATCCGATAAAAGATGTTGCTAAAGCATTTATTCATTGTGATATTTAGATTTTGTCAATTTTTATTCGATGCATCTGACAAACGACGTTGATAAAAAAAATTATTCCCTCTGATACATAGATTTTGTCAATTTTATTCGATGTATCTGGCAAAGGATGTTGATAAGAAAAAATTATTCCCTCTGATGCTTACATTTTGTCAATTTTATCTGACATATCCGACAAAGGATGTTGATAATGAATTTAGTCACTCTGATACTTAGATTTTGTCAATTTTATCCGATGTATCTGGCAAAGGATGTTGATAAAAAAATTTATTCATTCTAACACTTAGAATTTGTCAATTTTGTCCTATGTATCCGAGAAAAGGATGTTGATATAGAATTCAGTCTTTCTGATACTTAGATTTTGTCAATTTTATCCGTGATATCCAATAAAGGATATTGTTATAGCATTTATTCATTCTGAAAATTAGATTTTGTCAATTTTATCCGACAAAGGATGTTGATAATTAATTTATTCACTCTGATACTTAGATTTTGTAAGTTTTATCCGATGTATCTGGCAAAGGATGTTGAAAAAAAATTTATTCATTCTAACACTTAGAATTTGTCAATTTTTTCCTATGTATCCGAGAAAAGGATGTTCATATAGAATTTAGTCACTCTCATACTTAGATTTTGTCAATTTTTTCCGGTATACCCGATAAAGGATGTTGTTATAGCATTTATTCATTCTGAAATTTAGATTTTGCAAATTTTATTAAACATATCTGACAAAGGATGTTGATAATGAATTTATTCATTCTAAAATTCAGATTTCGTCAATTTTTTCCTATATCTCCGCAAAAAGGATGTTGATAAAAAAAAATTATTCCCTCTAACACTTAGATTCTGTCAATTTTATCCTATTTATCCGAGAAAAGGTTGTTGATATAGAATTGAGTCACTCTGATACTTAGATTTTGTCAATTTTATCTGACATATCCGATAAAGGATGTTGTTAAAGCATTTATTGATTCTGAAATTTAGATTTTGTCAATTTTATTTGATGTATCTGACAAAAGATGTTGATAAAAAAAATTATACACTCTGGCACTTATATTTTATCAATTTTATTCGATTTATCTGGCCAAGGATGTTGTTAAAAAAAATATTCACTCTGATACTTAGATTTTGTCAATTTTATCTGACATATCCGACAAAGGATGATGATAATGAATTTATTCATTCTGAAATTTAGATTTTGTCAATTTTATCCGATGTATCTACCAAAGGATGTTGATAAAAAAAATTTATTCACTCTGACACTTAGAATTTGTCAATTTTATCCTATGTATCTGAGAAAAGGATGTTGATATATAATTTAGTCACTCTGATACTTAGATTATGACAATTTTATCCAACATATCCGATAAAGGATGTTGTTAAAGCATTTATTAATTCTGAAATTTAGATTTGTCAATTTTATTTGATGTATCTGACAAAGAATGTTGATAAAAAAAATGTATTCACACTGACACTTAGAATTTGTCAATTTTATCCTATGTGTCTGAGAAAAGGATGTTGATATAGAATTTAGTCACTCTGATACTTAGAATTTGTAAATTTTATCTGACATATCCGATTAAGGATACTGTTATAGCATTTATTCATTCTGAAATTTAGATTCTGTCAATTTTATCCGACATATCCGACAAAGGATGTTGATAATGAATTTATTAATTCTGAAATTCAGATTTTGTCAATTTTATCCTATGTATCCGAGAAAACGATGTTGATAAAAAAAAATTATTCACCCCGACACTTAGATTTTGTCAATTTTATCCGACATATCCGATAAAGGATGTTGTTAAAGCATTTATTTATTCTGAAATTTAGATTTTGTCAATTTTATTTATGTATCTGACAAAGGATGTTGATAAAAAAATTTATTCACTCTAACACTTAGAATTTGTCAATTTTATCCTATGTATCTGAGAAAAGGATGTTGATATAGAATTTAGTCACTCTGATACTTAGATT